>NW_018165137.1:280092-281551 GCF_001263595.1 Phalaenopsis equestris | reverse complement strand
CTTGGAAGCACTAAATAACACTGTTTTGGTTCTTCGATTTCACTGTTTTGGAGTTTCAACAAGTGTTGTTTCGATCCATTTAAAAAAGGCTGTTTGAGACAATTTAAGTGATGATTTGGGGGTTATTTTGGGACTAGTTCAGACTGGTTTCGTTGCAGCTTTCAGAGCTTTAAATGTATTGTCATTGTTTTGGGCTAGGTTTCCTAGCTAATTTTGTAACATTTAAAATTATTGCTTTAAGCTTACATGTGTTGTTTGGGAATTTTAAAATTATTGTTTTAGGGTTGATTTTGAGATCTTTGTTTATTGTTTTGGGATTGATTTTAAGAGCTTTGTCTACTGTTTTGGAGGCATTAAACCCACCATCTGCGGGTTGTTTTAATCAATGTTTTGAGGCATTTTGGTGGGCTAATTTTGAGGCAATCTACGCATTATTTCGGCGAGATTTATGTAACTTTTAAGTGCTAATTTACATGCGGTTTGGAATTAGTTTTACGGACCCCTTTTTGCCCACTGTTTTGGGTTTCAATTGATTGTTATTTAAATGCTTTTAGGTCGATCCACTCGTTGCTTTTAGGTCAAATGCTTTTAGGTCGATCCACTCGTTGTTTTCCCCTTGACTTTACTAGTTTTGGAAGTGGGTCTGCGTCATCTTTCTTTTGTTTTATTTCTTTTTTAAATGGTTAAGTCGAAAATGAGAATTTCTAATTTAATTACTTGGAAGACACTTAGAAATATTTGAGGATTAGTTGAAAAAACACTTAATTGAGGGTGAAATACCTTGAATCACTTTAAGCACAAGTTAAAACATAGGCTTCCTAAATTTTAGGAGCACACCCTATGTGAGAGTCCGTCCACCCAATTCTCAGCATAGGCTTCTTAGATTTTAGGAGCACACCCTAGGTGAGAGTCCATCCACCTAATTCTCAGCTTAGACTTCCTAGATTTTAGGAGCACACCCTAGGTGAGCGTTCATCCACCTAATTTTTGAATAAATAATAAAACTTGACACTTGACCCTGATTCACAAACTGATCAAAACACTAGACATCAGGATGCACCGAGACGTAGTTCATGCTTCCTTAATTAAATCAACAGTGAAATTCCCTCAATGACTTAACCTACAATAAAACCCAGTGCATCGGGATTTGAGCTTGGATGGTATACTCAAATTTTTCTGGCAAACGCCACACACGGATCATCGAACTAGGATAAGTCTAGGGTCTAAGTGGCGAGAGCGATGACGACATTGTTTATGTGTGCTTAAACGAGAGATACGAAGTGAGATTATTAGAATAGTATCTCCTACATCAAAGATCTTCAATAAGAGAGAGAGAATGATCCATGATACTATTTGTTGATTCTTGGTGAGATCGTTACCCCGACACTCTTAGGTTGTCAGTAGTTCTAGCACGATTAAAGTGACTAGCATGTGGACTGTACGACTTTACAAAATATTT
>NW_018165137.1:278082-279989 GCF_001263595.1 Phalaenopsis equestris | reverse complement strand
GCTAGTCATTTGGATTGAGGTTAAGAACTACCTCCTGTAGATTGTCGAGTTGGTAACTCTTACTCAAGGTCGGGAAACACACAGCCCAGCTCTGAGCCCCCACTTTCACCAATGTTTTATACCCAGTCCTGATCTTTCATATGTGATTATAGGTTTCTTTTGCTTGTGATTTCTACTACTCGTTTTTTTAGGACTTTCATGCTGGGTTTTCTTGCCTTATTTTTCTTGCAAGTTTATTTAAATATGCTGCAAATCATACTATGATCACAATATTAATCGCACAACAGTAGCAGATGCCCAGGTACGCTTTTACAGTTTATCTACAGCATTTTACGTTACTGTATTTTACCTTTCAAGTACTTTTTATTTACCTGCAATTTGACTACTCTGCATGCAAAATCAAAATTGAAACAAAACAAAACCAAACATTGACACCAAAACTGTGAAGCACAAATCACCAATCTCAAACACTTAAACCTGGAGCCGTCACGATGACAGGAGCTTGGAGCCAACTTTGTGGGCAACACTACAAGGAATTCAGACCGAGCAACAAGAAGATCTTCAACATTATCTCTTCCTAGCATAATAACAACTCATAGGATTTCGAGGTAGCTCGCCTAGCGTGACGTAAATCCTCACATCTTCTTTAGGCTCCTGTACAACCATGTTGTGCAGAGTAAGTCCTAACTCGCCTTAGGTTCCGAGATTGTCGTGTGACACGACGTAAACCCTCTTATCTCTGCGGGCTATTTGCATAATCGAATATTATGCGAATGTAAGTCTCAAGTAATAAATTTGGCAGGATTGAATAATTAAATAACATCATCTCTAAAAATGCAGCCACAGCCACACAGTAGAATAGCACAGTAGAATAGTTTGGGAAGTTATTGAGGGTTCTCCTCAAGATCTATGACATCCCCTACCTTTTCTTTTCTTTGGACTCCTGAAATAACTATTCCTATTTGAGCCACTCTCACTTGTTTTTCTAAGTCCTACTTTGAAATCTTGAAGACTAATACCTCTGATCATTATCGAGAGTTTTCTCAAGTGATTCCCGTCACTTGGGATGTAATTAACTATAGGGGTTTGCCTCTATAGGGAACTTGGAACCCAGGTAAAATAAACCCTATTTAATCTTTGTATTAGATAGGGGAACTTGTCGGTCATACATAAAAAGGTTCGCAGACCAAACAGATGTCACAAATCTCTTAGTTTGTAGGATTGGGTCTATCGCCGAGGTTTAGACTTATCTTTCGGGAGGGTTTAGCTGTAGATTGTCGAGTTGGTAACTCTTACTCAAGGTCAGGAAACACACAACCCTGCTCTGAGCCCCCACTTTCACCAATGTTTTATACCCAGTCCTGATCTTTCATATGTGATTATAGGTTTCTTTTGCTTGTGATTTCTACTACTCGTTTTTTTAGGACTTTCATGCTGGGTTTTCTTGCCTTATTTTTCTTGCAAGTTTATTTAAATATGCTGCAAATCATACTATGATCACAATATTAATCGCACAACAGTAGCAGATGCCCAGGTACGCTTTTACAGTTTATCTACAGCATTTTACGTTACTGTATTTTACCTTTCAAGTACTTTTTATTTACCTGCAATTTGACTACTCTGCATGCAAAATCAAAATTGAAACAAAACAAAACCAAACATTGACACCAAAACTGTGAAGCACAAATCACCAATCTCAAACACTTAAACCTGGAGCCGTCACGATGACAGGAGCTTGGAGCCAACTTTGTGGGCAACACTACAAGGAATTCAGACCGAGCAACAAGAAGATCTTCAACATTATCTCTTCCTAGCATAATAACAACTCATAGGATTTCGAGGTAGCTCGCCTAGCGTGGCGTAAATCCTCATACTCCCTTTTTAGGCTCTCGCCCAACTATGCTGTG
>NW_018165137.1:270640-276458 GCF_001263595.1 Phalaenopsis equestris | reverse complement strand
ATAAATATTGCCAGTCTTCTTACCTGCTTTGATTAATTGGCGGTTGGGTGATTTTACGATGTGGAAGAGATTGTTTCATATTAGAGATTGGGCAAATGATTTCATTTACTGGGAGTTGGGGTGTTGTAACATTTCCTTTTGGCACGATTGTTGGTCCCATGTTATGCTTGACTTGAGGGATGGATTGCCAATTTTACTGGTTTCTCTCTCTCTACCCTTCCACTAAAATATCTGGGGGTTAATTTACTTAAGGGCAGGAAGAGGTAGACTCAGTTTGATGAGGTGGTGGATAAGGTGCGGAAAAGAATTTTGGATTGGAAAAACAATTTCCTTTTATTTGGGGGTAGAATTACTTTGCTTAAGAGCATTCTGTAATCTCTTCCTTTATATGTTCTACAAGTATTCCAAATTAAAAAGAGTACCCAATTGAGCCTTGAAAGATGTTTTAACAAGTTCTTATGGGTGGGGAACCACTCCGGTAGAAGATGGATGCCTTGGAATAATATTTGCAAACCAACTTATGTTGGTGGTTTTTCAAATCACTTTATCATACTGCTGACATAAATGTTTTTAAGCAATGATTTAACTTTTGAAAAGAGGATTCCTTGTGGGAAAAATTTATGTTTGGTAAATATTGTCAGTCTTCTTACCTGCTTTGATTAATTGGCGGTTGGGTGGTTTTACGATGTGGAAGAGATTGCTTCATATTAGAGATTGGGCAAAGGATTTCATTTACTGGGAGTTGGGGTGTTGTAACATTTCCTTTTGGCACGATTGTTAGTCCCATGTTATGCTTGACTTGAGGGATGCACGTTATGTAAGCCTTCTTGTTTCTGACATGTGGGTGGAGGGTCATTGGAATTTCCCTCTTCTTCTTAGCCTTGTGGGGCTGGAGGGGGCTACTTTCATTGAATCAATTTCTATCGAGCCTCATATGCATGACACTCCGACTTTGAAATTGCCTGCATCACGCTCGATTACCAAGTCTTTATACTCTGCTTTACATATTTTTATTAATCTCCCTTGGGGGGAGAGTATTTGGAGTTGGGCTTTGACCCCGTCCATATCCTTCTTAACTTGGAGGATCTTCATTCTGTTATTTCTTGCGATGATATTTTAAAATGGAAGGGGTTGAGACTTGCTTTATGTTGTTTGTTGTGTAACGCGGCGGAGGAGTCTATTGAACAGCTTTTTTTCTTATGTCCTTACTCACAGTTTATTTGGCAGAAGGCTGGTCTTTAGCTTGGTATTAATTTGTTTCTTGCTCGGAATCTACTTGGCACCATTTTGGTTTGTAACCCAGATCGGAAACAAAAATATTTTTTTGCAAATTTATCCTTACATTATTTTTTGGTTTATATGGATAGCTCGTAATGATATCAAACATGAGGTAATGTCAATCATAATAAGACGGTCTTTGCAAATATCATTGCATATGTTAATAAACTTTGTAAGGTGGGAGCTGCTAAAAATAACTTTTTTTCGGGCATAAACTTTTTCCAATCAATGGTGCCGATGGTTTTGGTTGGGGGGAGGATACCGAAACTCACGGTTTTGGTGAGATGGCGGCCTCCTCCCACGGGGTGGGTGAAGTTTAAAACCGATGGGAGCTGGAAATCTTGCAATGCTGGCTGTGGGGGCATTGTTAGGAATAATGTCGGGGACTATAATCTTTTCTTCTTTTATCCCTGTTTCTCTGATACTCCTCTTGAAGCGGAGGCTACGGCTATGTTGATGGTTGTCATGATAGCTGCTTCTCTCAGTTGGCAGTTTATTATCATTGAAAGTGATTCCTGCATTTTGATTAATGTTCTTGCTAATGGGGTTGATGTGTCGTGGGATATTCTCTATTATATTAATAGGATTAAACTCATATCCTCTCATATCATATTTCTGTTATTTGGAGTTCATCGTGAGGGGAATAGACCCGTTAATTGGCTTGTTGTTGTTGGTAGTACAAGTCACAATTGTTTGGTAGGCTCTGTCCTCCCTCCCCCTTTACCCTCACCCTTTACACACTTCTTTACACACTTTGGTTGTTGGGGACAAAGTAGATGCTCCTTATGTCCGTCGTGAGTGCCCCTGCTAGCCTGCCTGTTTGGTGTCCAGTGTTTATTTGTTTTATGTTTCAGTTGTATGTCTTGTGCTTTCTATTGGCACATTACTCTGGCTGGTTTATGTTTTATGTTTCAGTTGCATGTACTTTCAATTTATTTGACTAGTTTGGATCCATTTGTTGGTGATGATTCCTTATTTCGGTGGTTGGAGTTTAGGGTGCCCCTCGGGTTCCTCTCGAGAGGTTTTTATTATGTTGGGCATTTCGAGAATTCCTATATGTGTTTGTTTATCCCTTTGTGGTACCTCTTGTTTGTTTGCGGTTTGGAGGTGTTTGCAACCCATTGGGGCTGCCATATTTCTTCTTTCTCTTACAGGAATGCTGGATTTTGATTCCCTTGGACATTAATGCAACTGGGTCTTGTTGTGGAGCTGTCTGTTGTCTTTTTGCTTGGCTGGACGATTCCTCCATTATGGTCTGCAAGATGAATTCCTCCTTTGCTTGACTTGCTGCACTATTGAGACAGGATTGGTTGAGACTTCTGTTACCTTCTTCTCTTCGATTGCTACACTGCCTAATGCTGCTCTTCGCTACACATCTAACTTTTCTGTTTTATTTTGAAGATTTTTGGTTATACGATCTTTTTTCCTTTTGCGTATACCATTTGTTTGCTTTTTTTGGGTTTCAGAGGTTTTGTAGGTGGTTGATGACCCCATTTATGTGTGAGTATTGTATTTTTTTAGATTTTTAGTTCGGGGGACCTCACCCCAACAACTTATGTACTCGCCTTTTTATCTAACACGTAGGGAGACGAATCATTCTTCTTTCCCAATATATATATATATAATGGAAAGCCACTCAAGACAGATATTCTTACTTTTAATCTTTTCCATCCATCTGAAGCTAGAGTACTTGTTGAATGAGACATCACTTCACCCGCTTCTGAGAAAATCTGGTTGGGCACACAACACCATGGATATTATCAGAAGGTAGAGATTGAGTCTTTTCTGTTGTATTGTTCGAACTGTCATATGTTCGACCACTTATGTTCTCAATGTCACCATAAACACCCCCACCTCAGAACAAAAAAGCTAAGTGCTCCGCTAGAGGTTTTGACACTATTGATCATCAGAAGGATGCCCCGGAAGACGTTAATATCCCCATAAGCAATATGACAACCATTCAGTCCTCAGTTGTAGCTTCTCAGTTTTTGAAACCTCTTATTGTGGGGGAGAGGGAGATTCTCCAGACTCCGCCTGCCATAGAACCTATCGTCAATAATACAGGTAGAAGTACTTCTATTGCTTCACCACCATCTCATCAGGTCCAGAAAGATGTTAATATTACTCAGGCTCATGGGGATCATGATGTGCAACGACCTACACCTGTCCGACCACATTTGGAATCTACTGATCAGATAAGTCAATCATCGGATGAGGAATGATAGGTCTACACATCCATGAGGAAGTAAAATAATGGAAATCTACTCGAGCTCAGGAATTTGATGAATGATTCTTTTGGTTACTACGGGCAATGGTACTCAAATTACCAATTTGTTAACCGACTCACTTCCTAGAACTCGAGGCAGGAGGACTAAAGTGGGACGTCCCTAGCACTTTTGTGTCCTTTTGTGACTTTTTAGTTTTTTGCCTTTATGTATCTTTGCTTTATTTGGTGTGTGTTGTATTGTATGAGTTGGACTTTCTTTTAGGCCCTCTCATACAACCATTCTGTATCTTTTTCGTATGGCTTTATTTGGTGTGTGTTGTATTGTATGAGTTGGAATTTCTTTTAGGCCCTCTCATACAACCATTTTGTATCTTTTTCGTATAATCTTTTTCGTATGAATACAATTGCCCTCGGGCGTTTTCAATATATATATATATTCACCTTCGGCGAGCCGTCGCAATGCCTTAGCGCAATGTTCCTTCGGTCGTAAATCTTTTCTCTGGTGCTCGGTGACGAACTTCCCGCACTCGACAACAACGATGAAGGGCTTTGCGCTTCGACGAAGGGCTTCAGCAGCTTCAACATTGTTTCCCTTTTCGAGCTCCGGTTTCATCTGCGTTCCCTGTCTGCAGTTTTCTGTTCGCAGAAGGGCGCGCCTTTTGCTCGCTTCCTGCCCGGAAGAAGGTTTCCTGTTTGTCTGTCTGTTCGCTTCCTGCTCGCCAGACTATTTCTCTCCTGTCTTGTGAGGTAGATGGCCTCAACGCTCCGTTCTTATGCAAATGCTCTTGCCGACGACTTTCCTGCTCATGCCCCTCCAAGTTCAGCGTATGGTTTTGCTATCGGTAAAATCTGCAATGTTCCAGAATCTTTCCACGATAATAATCCTCAATCTTTTCACGATGCTTTTGAAGGTGGTGGCAATTACACCTTCATAAAAAAATTGGGGAAAAAAATGAGAAACATGCTCTTATTCTCACAGAGGTTGAAACCGGTACTCTCGCATCCTCTTGGCGTTTCTCTCTAGTGGGGAAATCCCTTTATGGTCACCCACAACTGAAGATCATTAGGAAAGAGTTTGATACTATGAAACTATTGGCAGTTGAAACATTGACCTACTTGACGGTAGATATACTTATTCAGCTATTTTATAATGCCGATTACACTGGAAATTTCTTTCGAAAAGCCATCAAGATTGACAATCGTTTTTTGAAAATTCTGAAGTGGACTGTCGGTTTTGATCCAAAAGCGGAGTCTTCTATCATTCATGTTTGGATAAAGTTTCCGGGGTTAAAATTAGATCTGTTCAACATGGAAATCCTCTACTCTTTAGCAACTGCTTACGGTAAGCTTCTCAAGCTGGATAGTCCTACGCTTGGTGTCACTAGACGGTCCTACGGTTGGTGTCACTAGACGCTCTGTGGCTTTTGTGTTAGTTGAGAGAGATATCACTCAACCAGCTCCGGATGAGATATGAATTGACACTATGCACAATGGGTATAGGCAAAAGGTTGAAATGGAACCACATTCTCCTTATTGCTCTCATTGTAGTATGTTTGATCACAGCTCTACTATTTGCTATCGTTTGCATCCTCACCTAAGGCCGAATATCGCTAAAGAACAGCCACCTACTATCCCTGTTGAGAAGATGCAACCTGATTTTCTTCCCAACACCGCAGTTCTTGAAGAAGAACAATATACTACAGCTACAGATCAAGCTATGCTCATACCACCCATTGTTATTGAAGACTCACTCACATGCCAAGACACACGAGTGTGCTCCTTTGATCCAAAAACAGATCGGCCGGTACAACATGTAGTTGCTTCTAATGTCCAACAATTTGCACATCCCCAGCACACTTTAGACCAAGACCACGTGAGCCAATCTTTGAAAGAGGAATGACAGGTCTATTCTAGGACGAAGAAGAAGAATTGTGGCCGACTCCAACTTGTGAACATATTGGATGATAAATTGGTTACTGCTGGCGAAGACAATCATCTTACCAACTCATTAGCTTGCTCCTTTCCTAGAACCAAAGACAGAGGTCTCCTTTCCCAGAACCAGAGGCAGAGACATAACCAAATTGGGTTGCACTCTAGCCACCTAATACTATGTATTTCTGCATTTTTAGGCTTTTTCTTTATGTCTCTAATGTGCTTTTCAGTATTTTCTAGTTGTGGAATCCCTTGTGGTTTTGTTGTGAGCAAGGTGCCATGTTTGGGCCTCCATCACATTGTATCTGTATCTTTATTTCTAATTAATATATTAGCCTTTTTGGGCTTTCGAATATATATATATATATATATATATATATA
>NW_018165137.1:263891-270056 GCF_001263595.1 Phalaenopsis equestris | reverse complement strand
AGTGATAGAGACTGTAGGATGCCCAAGTGAACCATTTGCCAATACATCAGTCGGAAGAACAAAAACAGTATTGTCTCTGGTAGTGGGAGGGAGAGGTGGCATCGTGTCAACCGATGTTTCAAAAGTTGTGGAATGCACTCGGGGGCGGAAGAGGGACAGGTATGAAGTGGGACAAATCCAGTAGCATTTTTACTCCGAGGTTTTAGATTTGGATGCAAATGATAACATTGAGAAAGAGAGTGTCCAAACATCCGGCAGTGGGTGCAATAAAGAGGTATTTGTTCAAGTTTTGCTTGCTGCCAAAATTTCTGATGCTGTATGTCAATCCATATCTCTCCCGAAAATGGTAAAGTAATATCCCGTTCTATCAAAAGATTAGGCATTCCCTAATTGTCATTCCAAAAGGAGTTGTTCCCCTCTCCAAGATCCCAAAAAATATAATTTCTAGCAATAGATCTAACATTCAAAATGGACCTCCAGATCCGAGTGTCTCCCGCCTTCCACATCATCGGGTAGAAGCACAATATTTTTGATGCATAAAAGAGGCCCATAAGGAAGTGCCCTCTCTAAACTTAAACCAAAGTTTGCACATGTTAATATCCACAGTTTGCTTTAAAGTTTTGAAACCAAAACCCCCAGCTTTTCAGGCTAGCAGATTTTATGCCAAGACGCCCAAATTTTCTTAGTGTCACTCCCAGCCCAAAGGAATTTGTTAAACAACCTCTCCAAAACCTTCAGTGCACACTTCTTAGGATTGAACACTTGCAGAGCATAAAGTGGAATGCTTTGAAGAACACTAGAAAGTAAAGTCAGCCTACCCCTGTTTGAAAGAAAGACATTCCTCCAGTATGTGATTTTATGCTTAATTTTGTCAATGACATTATCCATTTGAATCTGCTTTTTTCTACCCCTAAGCAGATTAACCCCAAGTTATTTAAGGGGAGAGAAGTTAGCTGATAACAGTGTAAGAACTCCCCCAATTAATAGAGTTCATGACATTCTTTTCAAAATAAGCTGGCATTTCTCAGTGTTAAAAGTCAAACTAGAGCAGTTTTGAAAATCTTTTAAAGTCTGCATTAAAATTTTAATAGCAGCTTTGGAGGCATTGGCAAAATTAACAACATCATCACCATAGGCTAAATGGGAAACTAAAGTCTTAGGCTTGTGGGTGAATTGAGTGTAAGGATGTAGCAATTGAAACGATTTAGCAATCCAGATAAATAGTCAAAAGCTATAATGAAGATAGTAGGGGAGAGGGGATCCCCCTGTTTAATACCCCTTTTAACAGAGAAAAAGCCATATGAGTTGCCATTAACCAGCACGCTCAAATGCTTGTCGGACAACCATCTTTTAATGATTATGCAAAAACTAGCACTGAAACCTCTAGCAACCAAAACATTGATGATGAAGTCCCAACTGATTGTATCAAAGGCCTTCTTGATATCCATTTTGAGAACCATATTATCACGTCTACATTTCCTCTCAAGATCTTCAATAATTTCATGAGCCAACAAAATATTATCAGTAATGTCTCGGATTAGCAAAGACTGATTGTTAAGGGGAAATAATGGAGGAAAGGTGAGGTTTTAAACTGGTCACAATCAATTTACTTATGACCTTGGATATCACAGAAGTGAGGGACATCAGTCTAAAATTTTTCCACAAAGATTTATCAGTAGTTTCTGTCTATTTCCACAAAGATTTATCAGTAGATTGAAACCTCTAGCAACCTTTGGTCTCCTTGAAAAAAACTTTGTATGGCCAAAGTTATCTCTTTTTTTATGATGTCCTAGTAAGATTTATAAAAAGTAAAAGTAAAACCATTAGGACCATGAGTCTTATGGGAGTGGATAGCCTTAAAGGCAGAGAAAATTTCAATCTCAGTAGGAGGATCAGAAATGGAGATGGATGCCACAAGCTCTTTTTCAGCAGCTAAGAGCTTAAAATCGAGTGGAGAAACCTGAATAACATCAACATATAGAGCAGCAAAGTAATGAGCAACATTAGAGCTAATTTGATCAACATCAGTGAGGACAACACTATCAGTAGTGACAATTTTAAGTATAGAATTTATGCTCCTCCTTTGTTTGATGGTAGCATGGAAATATTTGGTATATGATTCCCATTGGAGAAATGTACATCATTGATTTTTTGCCTTACGAAATCTTCTTCAACAGAAATCTCTTCAAGAAGTTTGTGGTGAGCCTGAGCCACTTTATCAACTGAAGGATTGCAAACAACTGTGATTCCAAGAAATCAACCTCCTGCTGTGCATGTAAAACTCTAGAGTGGACATTGCCAAACACATCAAAGTTCCATTTCTTCAAAGCGGATGCCACTTTTTTATGCAGATGTCATAGTACAAACCATGGACAGCCGCTCATCTCAGTTCTCCAAACCTGTTTAACCAAACACAAAAAGGAGGGGTGAGAGGTCCATACATGGAAGAACCTAAAATGTGAATGGGTTGGTTTAGAGTGAAATACCAAGGTGAGCAAAATAGGATTATGATTCGAAGCAGCATGATTTAGGTGCTGCACACGGGTGATGTTATAATACACAAGGAAAGAAGAGTTCCCCAAAAATCTGTCCAGCCTTTGCGTAAGAAGGCCTCTCCTTCAAGTATAAGGGAAGCCAGAGAAACCCAAATCAAAAAGACCAGCTTCAGTAATATGCTCACAGAAACGATTAATAAGATTGGAATCGGCTCTAGCACTACCTCTTTTCTCCGAAGGAGGCATGATCATGATAAGATCACCTCCAACAAACCAATTGTCAGTAATAGAGGCACCCATATGGATGAGTTTTTGCCAAAGTAGAAATTTATCTTGCAATAAAGAACTGACATAGACAAGGTAGCCCACCCGTGGAACTCCTCCAAAGTATAATAAACAATAGCAAATTGCATATCCTCCTCAATGATGCTTAGTTGAATATCTCTCTTCCAAAAAAATCTAAATTTTATTGTTCTGATTGCTATAATGTTGGTAATTTTTGAATTTTTTAACTATCTTATCCTTTTGGACAGCCACCAAAGGTTCCAAGTTAGCAAATATGACAGGCTTATGGACCCTACATAGATATTTTAAACAATTAAGGGAGTGGGGGTTCACCACTGCCCTAATGTTCCACACCAAGATGTAAGCATGATGACCCATAACACCCCTCCTAGTGATCCTAGGGGGAAGGTGTAGGTGTTCTCCATCAGAATGGTAAGTGACATTAATTATGTTAGAGGTTTTCAACTTAGAGAGCTCAAACTTCCTTTTGCCTCTTTTTCTACTGTATTTTTGGATGCTCCATTCAGATTCCAAAGCTAAAGTAGCATCAGTAACAAGATCCAAAGTAATATGCTCCAAAGGCTGAGAAGCCCCAACAAAAGCAACAGGATTAGAGATAAGGGAATGTGGAGTAGAGTGTAAAGCTGAGGATATCTGAGAAGAAATTGCAAGAGGAACTGCCTCCACGGGTAAGTCTTCAGAGACAGGACTATCATGAAATGTAGAAGAGTTATTTATCGGGCTAGGGGGTGACATCGAGCACTTCATTCGCATGTTCAACTCTCAAAACAGGGCCACTATTTGAAGGTGGAACAACTTGAGGTGAAGGAACTAAAGGACAAGGTGTCTCAGACACCAAAACATCCTTAGAATTATTTCTTTCAGAGGTATTCAAAGGTCCTATATGCTTTAGTTAATGGCAGCTATTCTTTCCTCTCTTGGGACTGGACCTACTCCGGAGGTGGGCAAACCCTCTTATGCTACAGTGTTCACAAATGCAGCTCCCTTTTTCACCTCGCAGATAGTCCGGTATTCCCGCAGACGTACCATGATTTTGTTGTAGGAAATGACGATTGCAATCTCATAAAAAAATAGAGAAAAAGATGAGCAAACCAGCAGTATTCTTCTCTGACGCTGAAATTTCAACACGTGCAGGAAAATACAAATTTACACTAGTTGGAAAGTTCTAATTAGGTTGTCCTAAGATGAAGATCATCAGGAAGGTTTTTGAAGATTTCAAATTGGTTGGGAATTGACAGGTGGGTCATTTCGACGGAAGACATGTTATGATACATTTGAGTATAGAAGAAGATTACACGAGAATTCTCTCAAAGAAATTCATCAAAATCGATGGCAAATATATGAGATTGCTTAAATGGACCCCTAATTTTGATCCCAGTCAAGAACCCCCAATTGCGCCTATGTGGTTCTCATTATCTGAGCTCAAGCTTCCATCCTTTGACCTACCTATCTTATATGGAATTGGGACAATTCTTGGAAAACCTTTGCAGGTAGACTTACCTACAGTTTATTTCTCAAGGCCTTCTATTGCAAGGATTTTGATTAAAAGAGATATTACATTACCAAATGTAGAAGAAGTCTGGCTTGGATCTGCTCACAATGGTTATTGGCAAAAAATCATTATGGAACAAAAACCTTACTATTGCAAGCACTGTAAGATGTTTGGACACCTGCAGGAGAAATGTTTCAGATTGCACCCACAGTTGAGAACCAATAGTTAAAAGCAGGAACACACTTTTAGTGCACCTCATGTGCCTGAACGCACTCCCAGCAAACCTGATGACAACTGACCTGAGGAAAAAATCACCACAAGACAGGAGTTGGTGTCTGCCCATGGGATCCCTTCTCCTGACCATACTACAAAGATAATGTTTGAATCGAAAAATAAGGATAGTCCCACAGCTCCTATTTAGGAAGCATCAGGTGCAGAGGTAATAATTCGCACTTCACATACACTGGAGCTTATTGCGGTTGCAACGAATATCTTTCCTTCTACTGCAGTTCTAACATCAAATCAAACCGAAGATCACATGAGCCAGTCTTCTCTTTCCTTCTACTGCAGTTCTAACATCAAATCAAATCGAAGATCACATGAGCCAGTCTTTAGAAGGCTGGGGGCACACTTTAACTTGAAAACTTAATGAATGATACTTTGGTTACTCCTGACAATGACACGACTCTTCAAAGTTTGTTATCTGGCTCCGCTCCTAAAACTAGAGGAAGAGACATGTCTAAATTTTACAGGGAAGGAAACCAACCTGCCAATTGGCTTGCAAGGAATGGTCTGTATACTGCTGAAAGTTGTTTCTTATGCTCCACCCCCTCCCCCCCCTCCCCCTCTTCTTTTTTTTGATGGCTGGAGATGCTTTATATGCTCCCCAGTTAAGAATTGTAACTTGCTCTTCACATCAATGATATCTCAAGTGTTTATATATATATATATATATATATTTTAAAAGCCCAAGGGCTAATATATTAAAGATAAAAATATAAATATGTTTGTATGGGTGGGCCTAAACACCCAACTCATACGGTACAACACACATAAAAAAAAGTAAAAGATGGGTACATATAGAAATAAAAGAAAAAATTCAAAAAACCACCCAGTCGCTGAAAATGTGTGGGTCATCCCAATCTAGACTTGCCTCTGGCTCTAGTTCTCGGTAGGGATCCAGCTAGCAGATTGGTAAGGTGCTGACCATTACCCGTAGTAACCAAAGTATCATCCATAACTCCTGAGCTCTAGTAGATCTCCATTCTTCTTCTTCCTCCTGGAAGTGTAAACTTGTCATTCCTCCTCCGGAGAATCAGTTTGATGGGGTAGAGCTGAAGAATTACCAACAGTAGTACCCACAGTAGGTTCTGGAATATGTGAAGTATGAGTTTCCGCTACACTGGATACTTCTTGAAGAATTGGAGTTGTGAGGCTCTTCTGATTATGAGTCTGAACTCCATCATTTATAGGTAAGAGTCCATCAATATTATTTTGTATGGATTTTGTAGGTGCCAACATCTCATCACTCGCAGTAGCAGTAACAACAGTTTCATGGGGGAGATCCTCAGGGGCAACAGACACCTCATGTCTGATAGTATCATCCTCAGGTGGAACTAAAATGTCCACATCAGTAGGGTTATACCCATCCTTATTCACTTGAACCTTAGATTTCAAATTAGGATGACGTTTGTGACATTTAGCAAGGATATGACCAAACATCTTACAGTGGGTACAATATGGAGGTTTGTGTTCCATGACGATTTGTTGCCAATAACCATTATGGGTTGTGCCCAACCAGACTTCAGTAACATCAGGTAAAGTAATATCTCTTTCTACAAGTATTCTGGCCACCGAGGGTCTGGTTAGGTT
>NW_018165137.1:214058-263111 GCF_001263595.1 Phalaenopsis equestris | reverse complement strand
GCGATATCGAGCAGCGCCGAAACAGACGGAGACGAAGAAGCTCGAGCAAGTGTAGCGATATCGAGGGAGGACGACGCGCGCAATGGGGGCAGCGACGTCGACGCCGACGCCGACGAAGATGCAGACGGAAACCCTAGAGAAGCTCAATGGAGGGCAGCGACGCCGACGAAGACGCGCAATGGAGGGCAGCGACGCCATTGGAAATCCTAGCGGAGCTCTCGAGCTTAGCCGACATCTCGAAAAAGAAAAAGGAAAAAAAAGAAAAAAAGAAAAAAAGTCATATATTTGTGTATGTGCGGCATACTTACATTTACCTTGTTGGTTTTGATTGGTAAAATATGTGGGTAAATTAAAAAGTCATTCAGCCTTTTATAATTCTTGATTGTTCTTTTTTTCACAAAATGATTGTTTAATTGCCTTGATGAAAGTCCATTCTTAAGTCGTATTGCAATTTGAAATCAGCAATGTGATCTTGTATTATCAGATTCTACAAGTTGATTAAAAGAAAAAAAATGGTGAATGGTCCATCATGCCAGGAGAAAAAAATATATGTATGCATTGCTTTCTTTCCCTTGATCAGTACTTTGTATTAATACACTTTTTTGAATGATGAGACCACTTATTGCGTAACTATTCATCATTTAAATTAAATAATGGAAATTTGACATTTAACCTTCTGCTTTAGCTTTGAAAATCTTTTTAAATAAACCGAAATAATTTCTTATGGTTATTGTGAAGGCATTTTTGATAGAAATATATTTAGTACTTCTTAAATTATTATTTTATTTCCTTGCCTATGTTATGTTAAATGTGCCATGAAAATGTACTCGTTTAAAATATTAAATTTGTTATTTTGGTCACTTCCAGTTTTATGTTTTATTTAGAAAATCAATAGAAACCATTCAATTTAAGAATTTATGCGCTGAATTGTTCTATAGGTTCGTAACATGAAGTTCAGTAGAGATGTTAGAAAGCAATTATCTCAGATAATGCAGAAGATATCTAAAGGTCTGGACCATTCATTTCATGTTTCTCTATTCTAAAGAAAATGTATCTAGTTGTGTAGCATGAGCTATATTGTCTCCATTCTTTGTTGTTTTGTTTTGTTTTTTTTTTAATCTTTAGTATTCTTTGTAGTTGTGTAACAATTGTAACAGCTAATCTGCTGCAGGTAGTGTGCAAATCATGTACAAAAGAAGAGAAAAAATAAAATCGGTTGCAGGAGTTATATTCTTCTATGATCATTCAGAACCTGTTGGGATTAATTTTTTTAGTTTATTTTATTTATTTATTTATTTTAAAAATGTCTTTATTTCATGTATTTTTCACATATTTGATTTTAGTATTTTTTAAAGTAAATCAACTTGTTTTTAAAAATTTTCATGCTAAAAGTTGCGTCGAGTTTTTTTTAAAATAAATTAACTTGTTTTCAACGTGACAAACATGTTTCTTTTAAAATCAAAATATCAATAAAACAAATAAAAAATTAAAAATAAAGAACAAAAAATAAAAAATCATCCCAAATAACCCTCTATTATCTTATAATTTATTATTGTCTTTTTTTTACTTAATATCAAATGTTGCTAGCTAATTACTGCATGTGACCAGCTTTTTTGTGAAATTCAGGGGCCATTCGGGATCAATGTTAATTTTTATTTTTTTGTATAATTTTTTAAAAGCATATTTATATACTGCTTGTTTTGTTCGATGAATTTGTAGTGTAAAGTAAACATAATGCAGGGGTTTTCAAAATTTCAGTATTTAGTTGGATGAAAATTCAATGTAGTATAAAATTTTAGTGAATTTATAATTTACCCTATAGCTTAAAACTAGATTTTTTATGTGATTTCCAAATACATTTCAAACGACAACCTTTATCGTCATTGCCTGTGGCTATTGTTGTCATAGCCCATGCCCATCAACTGCCAGCCACTTCCACCCCCTTAACCACCTGCTGCTGCCAACACTCGCATGCTTGCCTGTCGTTGGCTGTCACCCCCTGTTGACTCCCTACACTAACCTACATCGCCATCCTGTCCTATGCCACTGCTGTCTTCCAACCTCCTCTACATGTCAGCCACCTAGTTGTTGTTGGACTTTGCCTTTGCCACAACCGTCCTTGCTGCGCCAACCACCTCAGAGTTGTCGTAATTATAGCTATCACCACCACAGACGTCACCAATGCCGTCGCATGTCATTGCCACCATTCACAGTCGATGTTAGTTTCCACCCACATTTTGTTGCAATCCAACCACCGTCTCTTGCTGACCCACACGTTGTCGCACCATTGACTGCCTGCCTAGTATCGTAACCACCACCACTACTGCTCGCCACCATTGTTCCACATTACCATTGACTATTTTATATTGTTTTTTTTTTCTTAAATAAAAGAAAATTATAAACCTTTTATTTATTTTATGTCGAAATAAACAACTCCAAAGAATTCCAAATATACTGCAATTCAATTATATTACATTTTTTTGTAGTAATCAAAACAGCCCTTTATTGTGTTTTTTACTATTTTTTTTCTTAAAAAACTAAGTCACCTTAAATATTCTAAATAAGTTTAGTTGCTTAAGTATTTTTAGAAAAAACTAAATATATATTATACATATCAAATATGTTTTATTTAATTAAAGTAATAAACAAAATTTTAAATTTAAAAATTTTCCCAAACGGCCCCTAAATGGATGTAAAAAGTGGAAAAAAGCTCTGATGGTTCATGCTCGTCTACAATGAATTTCTTATTACAGTGACTTATGGTGTTCAAACTGGTGATTTTTTGTGGTGCTATTTCATTTTGAAAGTATTTATTGTCTATGTTTCTAATTCTTATCTTATTGGGCACTATTTTCCATTGATTTATCCATAGTTTCAGTTATTGTTGTATACATTAGGTCTTATGTTCAAAATAGTACGATAATAGTTCCAAAATTGTAAGAATCTGTTTGGATTTTGCATGTGGTTATGCTATGAAAACAAGCTGGTAAATCTCTACAATATATTACTGTTGTCCATTTTCAACTTTGAAGAGTTAGATAATTATCTAAAAATTGAAAAACGGTGTTGCCAAGGAAAAATAGAAAAAGGGTAGAATTCCTTCAAATAAGATCAATCAAGATTCTCTAGGTTTTTTTTCAGTAATAACGTTCCTTAATGTTTACAAGTCCATGAAGTCCTAAACGGTGTTGCCATTTTTTTTTTATAACCAAACTAGCAAAATTTGGAAATTGTTAGGCATCACTTTCCAAAATTCCATACACAATTTCTCTTTTATTCAGTAAAATTCAACTACTTATTGAACTAGTCTATAATCGTATTATGAGAACTAATAATTATATTCTAACTTTGTTGGAATTTTATTTAGAGATTTGCACCAATTTTTTCAAAAGGTTTTTTTTTTATTTAATAAAACACAATCCGAAGAATTTGCTCTCAAGAGAAGACTAATTTGAGCATTCCCACAGGGACAGTCCCTTACAATTAATTACCTCCCTAAATTATGAGAGAAATTTAGATTATGGTTCGTATATATGGTCTATGATGCTTGATTTCAGTAGCAAGAATTTTATTGTACGAAATAATATGTAATTGTTTCGGCTTATGGTGGATGGGAAGAAAATGATGATAACGTTAATCAACATTTTATGATTTCTTAATCTCAAGATGTCGTTTGATATACTAGCCTATGAAAATAGTCAATTTAACTAGATCATTCAATTCTTGTCTATAAGCAAGAGTGTACTATTTTAAGTGGCTGTCATAGAATTGGGGGTAACTTCTTAGTGAAGATAATTTTGAACTATTCTTTTTGCAAACAGAGAGCTTTATGTTTTATCGAATGTCTTATGGCTTTCCCATGCATGAGCATTCAGTCTTATGCTATAATTGTAGCATTGATGGCTTCATTGTCAAAGATAATGAATTGGTTATACAGTACTAACTGTATCACTGTGTGAGATTTTCTTAGTTCGATCATATGGATTAGTTGACATTATATTGATATGTACAAGCTTTTGTTATAGTTAAAATTATCTTTCTTGGCATGTTAGTGTGGATGATGGATAAGAAGTTATTTTGAGGACGATGTGGTTGATTATTGATTGAGCTTTTGATCTTTTTTTAAAATTTTTACAAGTGGAAATTGGTGTTTAGATACTCCACTTATGACCGTTATTTGGAATAGAATACACATTTTATTTTGTTTATTAAGACTTTCGGTGATGAAGATTCCTTCTAGTTATGATTACCCAGAATTGTATCTATCATATGTGCTAAGGATATGTATCCTTACATTTGAGAACTTGATTTGGATGGGGTACTCCTTTGATTTTTTTTTTTTTATTTAGTTTATTTTTTTTTCCTTATATAAATCAATAATTAGGGTTAGTTCCAAGAAATGCGCTTAAGTTTTCAGTGTGTAGGATTTTATAAGCTTTTTTATTTTCATATAACAGTCATTCTTTAAGGTAACTTCCATGATGTGCTTTAGTTTTCAATATTTATGATTTTTTTTTAGTGTTATGGAATAATGGTGGTGTTTACATGTAAGCCTTGAGCCGAGGTTTGAACTCGAGTGAGATTTTTATATTTAAAGATTGAGTAAAGCATAATTTTACATTTGATTTTTGTACAATGATTATGGGAGGCTTTGTTAAATGTTTTTTCTTTCTTTTTACAAAGGATCGGGCTTGAGCTAATTTTTATATACCCTTTTGGCATGGTGATTATTATATCCAACTTGAAAACTTGATTCAAATCCAACATAAAAATATCTTTTTTCAAGTTAACTTATATGTAATACTCAGGTCTGGACCAACCTAAATGAATTGAAAAAAAAAATTGCTTGTTTCGAGCCATGATGGGTTTGGTATTGGCCAAGCTTTTTTTTATGAAGTACTATATATATGTATATGTATGTCGGGCCCGGGGGCATCTGCTCAGTGGGTTTCGTTGTCCCGTTTCAGCGGATTGCCTCTCGTTGCGGCTTTTAAGGGAAGTCTAGGCGGACATCTGGGCGCGGGCTTTCTGTGACTCGTCATTAGAGAGGGTGCTCGGCGGCGTCTCTTCGCTGCTGCTAGCTGGTCATCTGCAGCTCACAGAGGGGCTTTCCTCCGCTCCTTGCCCGATGTTTGTCATTGCTTTCTTCATTGTTCTGCTCTCTGCACCTTCATCTATTAGGGATGGCTTCGGACAGATCTTATTTTGTTGCCCTTGCGGGTGCCCAAGCTTTAGGTACACCTAAATCGTGCTTTTTTCCTCCGTTTGAGTGAGAGAATGACATCAAGAAACCTGGTAGGAAGAATGAGAAACCTGCCATCTTTTTTACAGAAGCTGAAGATATTTACCTTGCTTCCTCCTATCGTCTGAATTTGGTCGGGAAGTTTTTGTATGATCATCCCAAAATAGAGCTGATTCGTAAGAAATTTGAGCTTATGCACCTTGTTAAGGAGTGGAAAATTGGACTTTTCGATGGAAGACACTCTCTTATTCAACTTAATAATGAAGAGGATTACGCGCGTTTATTTGCTAGAAGGATTATCTGGATTGATAACAGAGCAATGAAGATTCTGAAATGGTCTGTGGATTTTTAACCACAGACGGAACCACCAATCATTCCAGTTTGGATTCTCCTCCCTTGTTTAAAATTTCATTATTTCACTCGAAAAGTGTTGTATTTTATTGCCTCAGCTTATGGTAAGCCACTTAAAGGGAACATTTCTACTTTTAATCTTTCCCGCCCATCTGAAACCAGATTACTTGTTGAAAGAGACATTACTTTATCCGCTTATGAGGAGATTTTGTTGGACACAAAACATCATAGATATTGATAAAATGTAGTGATTGAGTTATTTCTTTATTGTTCCAACTGTCGTATGTTCGGCCAATCCAGTTCTCAGTGCCACCATCTACATCCCCAACTCAGACCAAAAAAGCAAAACACTCCGCCAAAGGCAGAAAATCTAGCTCCTTTTCAGCTCCAAGTTATTGACACTATTGATCATCAAAAGGATACCTCTGAAGGCGTCACTAATCTCGCAGACAATATGTTAACCATTCAGTCTTCACACAATGTTGTAGCTTCTCCGTCTTTGGAACCTCCAATCGTGGAGGTGAAAGAGATTTTTCAGACCCCACATGCTCTAGAACCTATCACTGATATTACAGGTGGCAATGCTTCTACTGCTTCACTGCCGCCTCATCAGGTCGAGCAAAATGTTGATGTTTCTCAGACTCATGGGGATCATGATGTGCAACAACCTATACATGTTCGGCCACCTTTGGAACAATCCATTGATCAGATGAGTCAATCCTCCGATAAGGAATGGCAGGTCTACACATCTAGGAGGAAGAAGAAGAATTGAGACCTACTTGAGCTCAGGAATCTGATGGATGATACTTTTGTTACTTCGGGTAGTGGTACGCACCTTACCAATCTATTAGCTAGCTCCCTTCCGAGAACTAGAGGCAGAGGGAAGAATAAAGTGAGACGTTCCTGTGACTTTTGCGATTGTTGGTGGCTTTTTGGTTTTTTATCCTTTGTATTTTTGCTTTATTTGGAGTTATGTGTGTTGTATTGTGTGAGTTGGGCTTTTTTTAAGCCCTCTCATACAACCTATCTGTATCTTTTTATCTTTAATATATTAGCCCTTTCCAATGGCGATTTCCATTGCATTTGATTCTATAGCTCGGAGGAGAGGGCTCGCACCTCGCCCTGTTTCGTCGACTTTCGCTCATCCTCTGCTTCGTGCCGACGTTACTGCGTCTCTTTGACGCTGACGACTCGCGTCTGCGTTTGTTGCATCTCGCTCAATTTTGACGCCTACAGTTTTGCACATCTGTCTTTCTTCTGTTTCGACGCTGACGTTCGCCTCTCCCTGCCCGACAACTTCGGTTCGCATCTGTGTGTCGTTCTTTTTCGGGACTTTACAACAAGAGACGCCGACAACTATTATATCGTGATCTTCCATCAGGTGGATCTCCCTGCTCTAATGGCGCTTCCTTCTTCGTTGGTTGAATCTGACAAAGCCTCCTTTGGCCACGTGGTGGGTAATCCTCAGGTGAAGTCGGCAATTGTCTTCCCCTCAAGCTTTAAGGATTGTCGTGATAGTACAGGTGATTGCCCTTTTGCTAAGAAGGGAAGTAGGAAAGGTGAGAAAACAACACTCGTTTTATTTGACTTAGAAATTTCAACCCTGACTAAGAAATTTAAGTTTGCTATAATTTAAAAATTTCAGTGGGGGCACCCACCTATGGAAGTTATTAGAAAAAGTGTTGCTGATCTCATGTTAGTTGACAAGTAGAAAGTGAGACTCATGGATGAGAGACATGTGTTGATTCAACTAACTGTGGCTGAAGACTACACCCAGATTTTCTCCAAGAAATATTTTAATGTTGCAGGCAAGTTAATGAAGATACTTAAGTGGTCTCCTGATTTCTACCCAATTCATGAAACTCTCACTGTACCAATATGGTTCAGTCTACCTGGTCTTAAGTTGCACTTTTTTCATCCTCAGGTTCTCTACTCTATTGGGGTTATTCTTGGGGACGCTATGAAGCTAGATCTACCTACTTTCACTCTAATCAGACTTTCTATGGCCAGAATACTTGTGGAAAAGGATATTACTTTACCTGATGTTACTGAAGTCTGGCTAGGCACAACTCATAATGGATATTGGCAACAAATCGTCAAGGAACACAGACCTCCTTATTGTACCCATTGTAAGATGTATGGGCATACCTTTGATAAATGTCACAAATTCCATCCTAATTTGAAATCTAAGGTTCAAGTGAATAAGGATGGGTCTAACCCCACTACTTTAGACATATCTGTTCCACCTGAGGAGGAAACTATCATAAGACAGGATTTGGTGTCTGATTTAATTGCCCCTGTGGACCCCCCTGACACTATTTTTACTATTTCTGCAATTGATGTGATGCTGGATGGCTCTGCTGGGCAACCTTCACCTTCAAACCCTACTAAAAACAATACTGAAGGACTATTACCTATAAAGGATAATGTTCAGACTGATGATTAGGAGAACCCTGTAGCTCCTCATCTTCAAGAAGTATCCAGTGTAGAGGCGACAACTCATACGTCACATATACTAGAACCTATTATGGGTACAACGGTTGGTAATCCTTCTGCTTCAGCTCTACCACCTCATCAGACTGATTCTTCGGATGAGGAATGATTGGTTTATACTTCTAGGAGGAAGAAAAAGAATGGAGATCTACTTGAGCTCAGGAATTTATGGATGATACTTTGATTACTTCGGGTAATGGTACGCACCTCCCTCTTTTTGTGATGGCTTCGGACAGATAGTATGTTGCTACCCTTGCGGGTGTCCACGCCTCAGGTACTCCTAAATCATGTTTTTTTCCTCTTTGGTTTGAGTTGGTAGACGACATCAAGAAATCTGCTAGAAAAAATGGGAAGCCAGCCATTTTTTTTACGGAAGCTGAATGTAATTAGCTTGCTTCCTCATGTCGTCTGAATTTGGTCAAGAAATTTTATGGTCATCCCAAATGGAGCTTATTCAGAAGGAATTTGAGCTTATGTACCTTTTTGGGGAGTAAAAAATTGAAATTTTAGATTGAAGACACATTCTTATTCAACTTAGTAATGAGAGGATTACACGCTTATTTGCTAGAAGATTAATCTAGATTGATAGCAGAGCAATGAAGATTTTGAAATTGTTAGTGGATTTTGACCCAAATACGAAACCATCAATCATTTTGATCTAGATTCGCCTCCCTAGCCTGAAATTTCATTATTTTACTCAAAAAGTGTTGTACTCTATTGCCTCAGGCCATGGTAAGCCACTTAAAACGGACATTCTCATTTTTAATCTTTCTCATCCCTTTGAAGCTAGGGTACTTGTTAAAAGAGACATCACTTCAATTGCTTTTGAGGAAATTTGAGTAGACACAACACCATGGATATTGACAAAATTTTTTGATTGAGTTTTTCCCTTCGTATTGCTTAAATTGTCGTATGTTCGACTACTTCAGTTCTCAATGTCACCATCTACACCCCCATCTCCGACCAAAAAAATATTCAGGAAGTTAACAATAAAAATGAAAAAGAGATATATTGCGTTGTGGCCGAACACACCCTCTCTCAACATCAGTATATATAATTTGATATCTTTTTCAATTGCTTGTTGTACCAGGTATATATTTTTGAATCCGAAAGTATTCAGGAAATTACGCCTGAGCTATAAAGCATTTAAAGAAAGAGAGTACAAAGGGAAAGGAATTGAACAATAAAAATGAAAAAACTTAGAGCTTTGCTTAATGAAATGATCTATCTATAGTTATAGAGATACCCAAACTACATAATAACATCTAAGGTCCCTTCTATATGAAGAAGCTTTGAGGTATTAAGGTCATTTTTACAACATGTATAAATATATAAATAATGAATTTAATGGTCGATCATGATGACTTTTGGTCGTCAGCACATTTTTTTTCGTTCGGTGATAACAGAGCGAATCACATGTGGATGATGTGAAGACTTCTCGATCAAGCTAATTCGTGATTTTTTCTCAGTTTTGGACTTGTCTTCTCATTTTTTCGGCAATGGGTTGTCTTTTGTTTGGCCTGGCATAGAACCATCCTTCGCTCGGCTAGGTATACAACTATTCTTCGTTTGGCTTGGTATACAATTGTCCCTCGTTCGATCTGTTATGTTGGTCGGCTAGCCTACTGAAGAGAGTGACTTATCAAAATGTTGAGATACTTATCTTTTGAGTTGGCCTTATTTTTTACTTTGACTATGGGTCCCTCCTTTTTGTCGTGTATCTCCATTTTTCTCTAAGACTCATGCTGTCGCGATCTTATCATATATTATTAATTCTCAATTTTTCTTGCTTTTTGAAAGCGAGAGCTGTGATGAAAAGAGCAAATTTAAATGTTGCATTAAATGCTATATTAACTTCATTTATTTCATGATGAGTATTTAATAATCACTCCCTGATTTCTATGCACTGTTATCCTATACATAGGTCGTTACTAATGACCCTCACTTCCGCATTCTATCCTAATCCAAAGCTTTAGCCCATTCCTTATTGAAGGTGTTATGATGGCGAGTGGAAAGATCCATCCTGGCTAGCCATCCGACGAGATTCTGATGTAGGTTTTTCAGAATACCGACTGAAAAAATCCGTCCCTCGAGTAATCCCGTACAAAAGTCGTCCTCCTGAGAGTGGCGTAGTCAATGACTGGGGAAAGCATTCCGAGGGCAGCAAGTCCGACAAGCAGAGGTGATTGAAGCAACTGACTCTCAAGATAAGGCCATTGGATGAGCACAATAAAGATGATGGGAATGACTCGTCTGATGACGTCCCCTTGTTGGGTTAGAAGTCGAACAAGGGTCCGACGATTTCCCTATTAGAGCATCGGCTAAACCTGATGGACAAGAGGGAAAAGACACTTCGCAAACTTTCGAGGGTGTTCCACCTGAGTGATGAGAGTTGCGGGCGCTCCACCTAGGCTTTGTTAGAGTTTCTTGTGTTTGTTGTGGTCTGAGCTGGACCGAATCCTTGCTACAAGGAGTTTATTTGTTTGATCCACTTATTAAATTAGTGATACTGCTCTTCGCCTAATGTGATTTTTTCATAGTGTGTAGACAACCTGATTCGCATTTCTGACTTGCCGGAGGCTGTCGAGGATCAAGTCCCGACCCCTTGGAAGACCACGGAGTACCCATCAATGATCGGTGAAAAGGAATCGACTGATTCCTTTGTTCATCGTACGGACAAGACTGCGAATTTCTTTGCTCGTGAAGCTTAAGCCTGGAAGGAAGTTGAGGCCCAGCGAGAGGCCAACATAAAAGAGTTGAAAGTGTAGCTGAATGCCCTCTCTGAGAAGCTCTCGGTTGAACCCTTTGACCTCCGAGTTGATGTTGCGAGTCACCGGACTGAGAATGCGACCTTTCGAATGGAGGTCGTGAACCTGCAGATGGACTTGCCTGACGTACGACCGCATGCTCGGTTTCTCAAATTCAAGCCGAGGCTGATAGTGTTGATAGGCTAGCCGAGGGTTAGTTCTGTGTCGCAGGGGGTCGACGAGCCTATTGTAAAGTTTTTCCTGTTTGAATAAAGATATGTTCCTGCTCCTTGCATTACGGATTTCTTATTTATGCAAAATATTTTAATTTTTTTTATTGACATGATGCAGAGTTTGCATTCCCGAGGCACGATCAACGGTGTTTCAACTTTTTTTGAACCTTATATAAATGGTTGAGGCCTCTTTGTGACTTCACTTTTTTTCCTTTCTTTACAACTTGTGTTGTATGGTGGCCAATTCAATCAGGGACTTCACCTTCCCTTTTACCGCGAGCTTCGGGCTATTATGAACTACTATGGTGTTGTTCTGGCCTAACTGAAGGGGAATTATATAGCGACAGTCATGACTTGTTGTTTAATGTCGCAAGATGGAGATCCCTTGGTCAAGAAAACTTTTTTCTTAAGTGTTCTATGGTTGATTAACCTCAAGAACAAGGTCAAGGACTAGAAGCGTCATTTTGTTCTGGCTTTAGTGAAGGACTGGGGGATTCTTACTTGCCGTCTTGCGAATTATATAATCGACAAAAGATTTCTCTTCAGATCTGAGGTCTGGCGTTGTTTGTGGAGGGGAAGAGTCTTTCCCTCTTCTAGTATACATCCGAGGATATTGTAAATAAGGTTTTGAATCAGAGCAAGTACAGTTGAATGACCATGGAATTGTGAGTTGCATTGGATGCCGAGAAGACAAAACTACGACTTAACAAGGCGTCCAATGCTTCCGTGAAGAAGCTGAGAGCGAAGAAGCCCTTAAGGGAGGGGGAAAAAGAGCTTTAAAAAGGGACCGCGGGCTCGGATCTTCTTATTTCTAATACCGAAACGACTGTCGTTATTTAACGAGTTTCGACGGACGAGTTAATAGAAATCCTTCCCTTCCGACATGTGACCTGGGGCGCGGCGATGCTACGACTCCTTTCTTTCTAAGATCCGATGTTGATTCTTTTCCAGACGACGAGTCGATTGGGGTTCAAGAGGATCCTCAATCCAATGCATTTGGTTTCATCGACCTTGCAGAGATGGAAATTTAACCGACCATTACCGGACTCTGAAGCCGACAAACAGGTTCCCAGCCGGGGTAGAGAGGAAAGAGTCAGTGGGTAGTGCAAATTCGTCTTTTGCTTCGCTCCCTCGGGGTAATGATGAGTGGACTCTGATACAAGAAGAGGAACCCATGGCTTTTATATTGAGGGATTCTCGTTTCGCCTTTTTTGATCTGCATGGGGACAAGTTTGTCGCAGTCCGGGAGTAGAGTTACATGCTATGGAGCTCGCAGACACATTGTGGTTAGCGAGTTTCAAGGAAAAGTTATACAGTCTTAGCCCTTTAGAGCCTTGCTTCTTGATCGATAGGTATTAGCTGCTGGGGACGACGTCGTCTCGTCATCTGTCTAACTTGTATCTCGACACTGTAGCTGAAACCGCTCGGGCAAGGAAGAAGACGAAGGTTGTCTAGGCCCATTTGAAGAAGACTTTACAGCGAGCGGATGAAGCTGAGGCTCTTCTTACTAATGTGGAGGAGATTCTAGCAAGGGCCTCAGAATAGCTCTCAGTCGTGCTTGAGGAGAATGATGATTTATCTGCGAAGGTCGCTTTGTCAACCACGACCGAGATGCTTTCTGAGGAGCTGGAAAACCGGTTTTGTCTTGGTATAGAGTTTGCCATCAACCAGTTTGTGAGATTGGGAATGGTTGATGTGAAATACACGAGCCTAGGTGAATTTGCCAAATTTTTTTCGGCCCCGTCTCCTTTGGCCAAAAGGCCTGCCAGAGAACATGGTAAATCAGTCGAACAAGGTGGATCTTCAACTTCTCGTCCCTACAATTTTTGTATTGAGGGATTTTCCCTCTTCTCTCCCTCTTTTTTTATTTTAATTTTGTAAATTGGAGCCACTTTTGTAATTATAAAGACTTACTGGAAAAATAAATTTTTGGTTCGGTCGCTCTCTATACTTTTCTTCTGTTTGTGATTGCATATTCTTCTGTCTGGATGTCATTTGTGCATTTTGATGATGAACTCCTTAGATGTTTTTGCCAGGAGTTATTAGATCACTAGCCCTATGGCTAAGGATTTTAGTTGTGTGCATAGCTTACAATTCAAAAAATAGAAGAAGAGTGCCAACGAACATTTTTCATTCTCATTATGTCAGTTCAAACTCGTACAAGAGATTTTTATTCAAGGAAAAGAGTTGTTTTATCTTGTCCTCGCTCCAAGTTCTCAGAACGTCATCTCTCGTGTGACTCCTTCCGTTCTGAGATCTGATGTTGATTCTTTTCTGGACGACGAGTTGATTGGGGCTTAAGAGGATCAGATTCTCAGTTCGATGCTTCTGGTTTCATCGACATTGCTGAGAGAGGGAAAGATAGTCCGCCGTCTCCGAACCCCGAAGCCTGCAAAGAATGGGGTCCTCGTCGGGGTATCGATATGGGAAAGGTAGGCTATGTGCTTAAGCCGAATTTGGAGGCATCGACCACAAATCATTGGTCCGATCAAGGCAGTATTAGCCCTAGTGCTGAACCTGAAAGCAATTCCCCAGTTCCTGAGAAGTTTCAGCTAAGGAAGGGAAAAAAACTTGTGGTAGTTTTCTTACTTGCTTGTTGAAGTATCAGGTGGTTCGTCTCTTAATTTCCTTTTGGCGAATAGCAGAGTCGGCGCAGATTTCTTGGACAAGATCGAGTGCAAGCTTAACTCCTTCGTCATTGGCCTCTTGCCATTCCACAAGACTTTCTTCATCGAAGGGGGACACCATAATAGTTCTTTGGCTGTGATGGTTGTACTCCATTGGCAGCATTGCTTCCATATCATGAGATAGCATGAATGGAGTCTGTCCTATTGTGTTGATAACATTGTTCGAATGACCTATAATTCTGATGACAGGAGAAATACCCAATTCTTTTTGCTCCTTCGACTTTTTCTTCAAGAGATTTTGGATTAAGCTTGTTGGCTGCTTCAGTTTGGCCATTAGTGCGCGGGTGGTGTACAAATGTGTATTTCAGGTTTATTCCTTGGTTTGCCAAAAGTTTTTTACCCTCGTTGGCGAACTGAGTGTTGTTGTCGGTTATGAGGATTAAGGGGAGCTCGTGGCAGTAGATGAGTTCTATCCAGATGAAATTCTAAACTGGAGTAGCGGTGATTCGGGTGAGTATCATTCCTGTCCACTTTGAAAAGTAGTCTACGTCAGGAGGGACTTGTGCTAACCCGTGGAGGGTGGAAATGACCCGAGGATATCCAATCCCTAGGTGACGAAAGACTAGAGGCTCATTATAGGTTACAATTGATAGGTTGGTTGTTGTTGCAGGGGACCGTATTTTTGTCATTGTTCGCTCCTTGCTAATCCTTCAGCATCTTTGAAAAGTGTAGGCGAAAAGTATCCTTGACGTTGTATTCGATGGGCCAAGGTTCTTTCTCCTGAGTCAGTCCCGCATTCACCTGAATATACTTCATTGAGGAGGTAAAACACCTCAAGTAAGGTGAGGTAAACGGATATTCTAAAGAGCATTCCTTCTATCATAAGATACTGAATCACCTTAATTTTGAAACTCTTTTGATTGGTTACTTCATTCATCAGTTTCCTAGTTTAGTGGTAGTGGATGTAGGGATCCATCTAGCTTTTTGGTCGTCTAGTGGATATTTCCATTGCCGCGGGTTTTTTGATTGTCAATCATACCAATCTTTGGGATGTTTCACCTCCTAGATGGGTACATTTGGAAAAGAGATTGGCTAACATGGTCAATCTTGAAGCTTGCGAGCCGCCCAATCTCTACTTTTATCTTGGTGAGGTACTTGGCCATCACCTCATCCCGACCCTCTAATTCTCCGTTTATCTGCTTGACTATGAGTTGTGAGTCTGGTTTTACATAGACGTGACGAGGTCCCATATTGTACCAACGATCAGGGTGTCGTATTCCGTCTTGTTGTTAGTGTTGTTAAAACCTACCACAATTGAATGATAGTAGTGCTCACCAGATGGGCCGCTCAAAGAGAGTTCTCCATCGGTGTACAAAATCTACATGCAATATTCGTTGATGATCTCTTCATTATGCTTGGTTGGTTCAGAAAAATCTACCAGGCAGTCCGCCAATGTCTGGGCTTTGATCCTCGTTCAGAGGACGTAAGAAATATCGAATTCACTCAACTCTACTGCCACTAGAGGAGCCGACCAAAATGCTCTGGGCAAGTTAGAATTTATTTGAGGAGATGATTGGTGACGGCTCGGATCGGGTGCGTTTGAAAGTAGGGCATGAGCTTGCAGGCAGATGTAACAAGAGTGAAAGTTAGTTTTTCCATGACAGGGTACCTGATTTTGGTTCTCCTCAGGACTCAGCCAGTGTAATAGACAAAGGATTGTTTTCCTTATTTTTACTGGACTATCACTGAACTGATGGCCTCAAGTCTGACCCCAAGGTACAAAGAGAGTTCTTCGTCCAGGCTTGGACTTTGGACGAGTGGCGATGAAGATAATGAATCTTTGAGAATGCTTCCTCGCATTTGGTGCTCCAATTGAAATGTTTGGTTTTTCTCAGAGTTTTGAAAAACACGACACACTTGTCGTGCGATTTGGAGATGAATCGGCTAAGACCTGCTATTCGACCGGTTATTCTTTGTACCTTTTTATTTTTCTGGGGAAAAGGCATGCTTAGTTAAGCTCGCGCTTTCTCTAGGTTGGCCTTGATACTATCAGGGGTTAGGAGATAATTTAGGAATTTTCCGGTCGAGGCTCCGAAGATGCATTTTAGGGGGTTCAACTTCATATTAAATTTTCTAAGGATTTTAAATGTTTCGGTTAGATCGTTTTTGTGTTGTTCTGTCGTCATACTCTTTACCAATATATCATCCACATACACCTTAACCTTTCTTCCTTTTTTGTTTTGAGAAAAGTACATCTATCAGTCGCTGGTAAATAGCCCCGGTTCTCTTAAGTTCGAAGTGCATTATATTAAAGCAGTACACTTTCACAGGTGTTGAAAACCAGTTTTTCTACGTTCGCGGGGCACATCTTGATTTGGTGGTTTCCGGAGAAAACATCCAGGAACCTCATCACTGAATATTCAACCGCTGAATTCACCAACAAGTCGATCCTCGACAATGGATAATTGTCTTTTTAGCAGACAACGTTTAAGTTGGTGAAGTCGACACACATTCATTAGTTTTTGTTAGGCTTTTGCACCATAACCATGTTGAAAGCCCAAGTCGAGTATTGCACTTCTTGAATATAGCCTACTTCCATTAGCTTCTTCACTTCTCGGATCGGTTCAGCCAAGGTAGCGGCAGATGACCTCAACTTTTGCTTCGCTGGTCAGGCAGTAGGATTGACATTCAGTCGATGACATGAGACGTCAATTCAACAATCCTGATATTTCCGCTGCAGACTAGGCGAAGGAGTTTTTATTCTCCTTGAGGGTCTAGATAATATCTTTTGATTCGAAATCAAAAAGTTTGTTGATCAAAAAAAATTAACCTTTCTTGTCATCGTTGGCGGGGATTTGAAGGGTGGCCTCGCTGGTCTCGAGGCCACCCTCTATCTGGTTCTGCAGCTTGAGTTGCTTTTGGTTGATGCTGGTTACCGCTTGGAGGTAGCATCTCCTTAACTGTTTTAGGTCTCGAACGTAATGATCTTGCTGTCTCACAAGATTTTTACACCTACATGATATGAGGAGTTCACTGCCCAGAAGTTGTTCAACAGCAGTCCGTTGAAGATCGTGTAATGTGGGCGGAGAGTCAACTACTTAAAAGTTTTCGGTCCTTCTGAATTGCTTGTCTTTGTCTCCCCAATCGATTGTTACAGCATTCACACCGAGGACCTCTTTCCTTTCTCTTGAGAACCCATAAAGGAGCCCGAAAGACGTCGTCATCTCCTGTGTCTCCAGGTTCTAGTTGAATGCCGCCTTGAACAAAATATTTATCAAGCTCCCGGTGTCGATGAGGATGCTTTCTACCTTGTAATCGTTAATCAAAGTTGTGATGACAATTGCGTCGTTATAGGTGTTACCTTTTGCCGATAGGTCTTCATGGGTAAACATGATGGGGGAATGTTTCGCCTATCTTGGGACGAGAGCAGTGCGTACAACTTTCATGATCAGATCTTCTTTAGGCTTGATCGACTGGAAGACTCTCTGCCTCCTCTAAGTATTGTTGGTATTATTCCTTCGATCTAGATGGTGTTTGCCCTGACGGGTTCGTTGGATGTTCTGTTTGCTGGGGCCTTCCCCTGCCTACAAGTTGTTGCCTTGCCAATGACAAGTTCTTTTAATTTTCCAACCTTTATCAAGACTTCGACAAGGTTCTTGAGATTTTTGCATTCTTCTTTGTCGTGATCGTGGTCCCTATGATAGGCACAGAAATTGTTTGGATATTGTGCTGAACTCCCAGCTCTCATTAGCTGAGGTTTTTTGAAATATTCTTTATTTTGGATGGCCTCTACTAGATTGTCCATCGAAATTCTCAACGGGGTTATTTTTATTGGCTCTTGTTGTATCGGTGGTTGTTCCTTATATTGGGTCGACCGTTGATTAGAGTATTGAGCCTGATTATCTTAGTTGTTGTATTTAGCATTCCTTTTTTTTCATGGCGTGTTTGATTGTTTTTGTAATGATGATGAGTGTGTGTGTGTGTGTGTGTTCACTCTCTAGCCATTATCCATTGTTCTCTACACCGATTGAGGGTCGGCGACTTTTGCCCGGGCCTCTTGTCGATTGTTGAGAATATATTCCTCTGATGTGATGTGGTGGTTGTTGGTCATCTCCAATAACTCGGCAAGAGACTTTAGCTCACACAACCCGCGTACTTAAAATGTTCACTTTTTACTCCCTATGTCAGAGCAATTTGTCCGATCAGAAGTTCTAGGTTCTTTATTTCGAGCATTTCCCTTTGGAACCTTGTGATATGCGAATGGAAAATCTTTCCTTTTGACTTTATATGTAAGAGAGCTTGGGATTTCTGTGGCGGCTTCTGCGCACTGATGAAGTCGGCCATGAATAGCCTCTTGAACTCGGAGGGGATGACTTTTGCTTGAAGGGCATTAACTATTCGAGACCGACTCTTTTAGTGTAGTAATGAACAACCTACATTTGAATGTGTAACTGATCTTCAGCATGCTGACTGCCGACTCGAAAGCGGCTACATGGTTGGCTGGATCAGTGAGACCTTTATATGAATCGAAGTTGGGTGTTTTGAACTTCTCTGGGGGTTCAACCTTATAGATTTGTCGGGAAAAGTATTTTCTGCCTGACAGAGGGTTGTGGTTCACGTGGTTTGATGTCTTTCTATTTGGGCTGACCCGACACTGTCTTGGTAGTGGAAATCCTTGACCCTATCTTCTATTGGTTGAAATCTTCGACCGATGGGCGCCAATCCATCTCGTCGGTTGCTTGGTGTTGGTTCTTCTCTGCGACTAGGCTCTTGACGGTCGTATTCCTAGTGGTTCTGACTCCATGGATTTTGGCTACCTCAAGCAATGCTTCTTTAAAAGCGCCTACCATTTGTTCTCTCATCTCCAATATTAGTTGTTCTTTCATCTCCATCACTTATTGTCGCACTATCTTTCTTTTGCTATCTATGTCCACTCTTTGGTTATGTGTAAATACAGTCCTTTCTCTCTGTTATGCTTCTCTTTTAGTATGTTGAATCTTAAAGTGTTCAGGAAATCACACCCAAGGTTTAAAGTGTATAAAGAGAGGGAGAGTAAGAATAGAAGAGGAGGTGAACAGTAAAAACGAGAGAATCTAGAGCTTTTCTTCATGAAATGGTCTCCTATTTATAGGCATAGGAGATACCCAGAGTAAATAATTATATATAAGTCTCCCTTCTACACAAAGAAATTTAGGATGGTCTCCTATTTATAGGCATAGGAGATACCCAGAGTAAATAATTATATATAAGTCTCCCTTCTACACAAAGAAATTTAGGATGGTCTCCTATTTATAGGCATAGGAGATACCCAGAGTAAATAATTATATATAAGTCTCCCTTCTACACAAAGAAATTTAGGATGGTCTCCTATTTATAGGCATAGGAGATACCCAGAGTAAATAATTATATATAAGTCTCCCTTCTACACAAAGAAATTTAGGATGGTCTCCTATTTATAGGCATAGGAGATACCCAGAGTAAATAATTATATATAAGTCTCCCTTCTACACAAAGAAATTTAGGATGGTCTCCTATTTATAGGCATAGGAGATACCCAGAGTAAATAATTATATATAAGTCTCCCTTCTACACAAAGAAATTTAGGATGGTCTCCTATTTATAGGCATAGGAGATACCCAGAGTAAATAATTATATATAAGTCTCCCTTCTACACAAAGAAATTTAGGATGGTCTCCTATTTATAGGCATAGGAGATACCCAGAGTAAATAATTATATATAAGTCTCCCTTCTACACAAAGAAATTTAGGATGGTCTCCTATTTATAGGCATAGGAGATACCCAGAGTAAATAATTATATATAAGTCTCCCTTCTACACAAAGAAATTTAGGATGGTCTCCTATTTATAGGCATAGGAGATACCCAGAGTAAATAATTATATATAAGTCTCCCTTCTACACAAAGAAATTTAGGATGGTCTCCTATTTATAGGCATAGGAGATACCCAGAGTAAATAATTATATATAAGTCTCCCTTCTACCACTCAATTGTACCACTGGGTAGGTGGTCTGTGGCCCGCTTTAATACTACTTGACAGGGAACCAGTGTTTGGCCAAGCAAACTGCGTAAGAAGCTTTTTGGGCTTTGGCTGCTGGAGAAGATTTATTCACGGTTTTATTAATGAAGGGTTCGGGGATACCTAGACCATGGGTTAATACATCTACATCATTTATGTGTTGATCATAATTATTGCTGAATACAGGTTCATGAGTTATTTGGAAAGCGAACAAGTATTTGTTCTTTTATTTTTACTGTCCTCCAAAAACACTCCCTGGGCATTGTATTGACATCTTCTGAACACCAAATAAATTAACACCACTTGTTGAAAGTGTATTATCGAAATAATTTGTCTCACCCGAGGTTCTTCCGGCAAATGCTAATTTCTATAATATTTTTCTTTTTCTTTTTTTTTTTCTTACTTATTATTATCCCATTAATAGCATACATTTTAGTAAGGTGCATAATGTGAATTTCTTTTTTTTTTTGTGTACCAAGTGTTTTAAAATTTAAATTGTATTTTTTATGTAATTATGTTCAAGATGGCATGTTTAGAGATGAGGTGTTCTTTAAACAAATGTTTTGGAATGTAATTTTCTTTTCTCACTGTTATCAATTTATTAGTTGGCTATTATTACTGTTTTCTAAATCATATTTTTATGATTGTTGTTCTTGTTAATTTAATTATTCTAACTTTATTTATTTAGAATTGACTCTTGTTTTGGTTGTTGTGTTGTTAATCACTTAGCCTGAATCAAATGTTGTTTTGAACATTTCGCATTTTTTTTTTGTTCCCTCTGTGCTACCTGCTTTGTCATTTAGGACTTGATCATAAAAAATTAGGGGTATTTACAAATAAATCACATAATTCCTTTTTATTTACATATATAACGCCAAAAACTTTAATGTTTAAATATCTGTAATATTTAAATCTTTAACATCACATAAAAATTTCACTACTAAGTTTCTTAAAGTGAAATATACCTAAATTTGATATGATTTTGGCACTAAAGTTTTATGTGTAAATGTCACTTTAGGTGTTAGATATGTACATAGATAAGAATTGTGTGGTATTTATCTAAGTTCACTCTTCTTGTTCATATGGAAACATACATAATTACTGTGTTAAACCATAAGAATGATAACACTTTCCTGCTTTTGAACAATAGGTCCTGTGGATATACAATCCAGTGTAAGGCAGAAAAAAGGTGAACAAGAGTACCGAAGTTTGAGAAAAGCCTTGTGCAGGGGCTTTGGAAACCAGCTTGCAGAAAGAATGCTTCACCACAATGGCTTCCGAACACTTGGTTATAGGTCACAACTTGTTCAGGTATCTTCCACCTCTAAGCAGATGGAATTTGTCTTTCATGTATATAATGTCTTGCAATATATATATTTTAACATAGTGAGATCTTACCATCTCATCAGCCTGTTTACACACAATCCAACTGAGTTCCTTAAGCGATTCCTATATTGCACTACTGGCATATCCATCTTAGGTTGTGTTTGGGGCAGCTTAAATGGAGCGGCGCTGTGGGAAAACGCCACGGTTAATGTTTGTTTCGTGTGGTGTGGTAGCTTATTTAGAAATTTTTGTTAAAACGCAGCCGCTGCGAACCTATTATCTTTGTTGCCCCTCCTTGCATTCGTGTCTTTGCCCTAGCGGTTCATTCTCTCTGCCCCGCTCCTCTTTCTCCTCTCTCATGTCCTGTTCTAGTGATTCCTTCTCTCGCTGTGAGAGAATCGCCGAGGATCTCTGGTTCCCCTTTTGTCCACTATCCTCAGGTATCTTCTTACCTCACTCTTTGCCCTTATGTTATTTCACTTTTGAGGTTTGTGGCTTTGCTATATAGAGAAATGCTTTCTATAAATTTTATATTGAAATCCTGTTTTCTGAAAAATTTATTGTTTGTGGTTGTCGTATGTGGCTTGGCATTTTGCGGTTTAGGTTGTTTCTCTATAAAGAAATTGAGAATCTAGGGAGAGGACAACACCAGATTATATATCAATTTTATATTGATTTTGAAATTATTAGGTATTTGCAGTTTTGGCTCTTTGCTCTTTGTGGGTTTTGGTTCACTCTAGTTTTTGGCTTATTGTTTGCGGTTTGTTAGTGTTCTATGGTGAAAATGAATATAAAGAGGTGAAAACATATATTGCATATCATTTTTTTGTGAAATTTAGATTTTCTTAGGTTTGTGGTTTTGGTTCTTTGCTCTTTGTAATTTCTAGTTCATATATAATGTGCATTCTTTTTAGGCCTTGCAGTTTTTGGTTCATCTTGGTTTGGTGACCACAGGGTTAGATGGGGGATGGTGGCATGCAGGGATCTGTTGAATTCATATAAAAAGTGCATTTTATTTTTCTATGACATTTGAAGGTTTTATGAATGGGGATGGTTGCTATTGGTGGTTTGCGACCACTGTGTTTGATGGATTGTTATTGTTACTTTGCAGCTACTGAGCATTATGGGTTAATATTGTTGCTTTACGGCCACTGTATATGATGGGTTTCTATTGTTGGTTTATGGTTTTTGTGTTTGGCCATTGAATAATATCGGTATGTTGTTCGAATTTTTCAATTTAGTAGTATGTTGGTTGTGATGGTGGTGGTTGTGTGTTGGTGTTTATGATAAATTTGTGGTGGTTATGTTGGTTGTATTTGTGTGGTGGTTGTGGTGGTGGTGACGTTGGTGTGGTGGTGGTGGTAATGGTAGTGTGGTGGTGTTGGTGTGATGGTGGTGATGGTTTTGTTGGTGTTGTTTTGTTCGTATGTGTGGTTGGTGTTGTTTTGGTCGTATGTGTGGGTGTAGTGGTTGTGGTGTGTGTGTTGCTGGTATGTGTGAGGGCAGTGATGGTAGTGGTGGTGGGGTGGTGCTAGTGGTACTGTGTGATGGTTTGTGGGTGTAGTGGTTGTGGTGTGTGTGTTGCTGGTATGGGTGGTGGGGTGGTGGTAGTGGTGGTGGGGTGGTGGTAGTGGTACTGTGTGATGGTTTGTTGGTGGTATGGTGGTCGTGGTTTTGTTGGTGGATGCAGTGGTGGTAATGTGTTTTTTTTTTATGTTACCTTTTCAGATGTGTGGGGCTTAAAATGGTACTTTTGGTTTTCATGATAAACTTGTATTAGCTGCACAAATTTATGTTGCTTAATTCTTTTCATGCTAGTAGACGTGATGGCTAAGAAAAAAGAAATTAGTTAGTCTGTTATGGGGACATTAGTGATGGCTAAGAAAAAAGAAATTAGTTAGTCTGTTTTGGGGACATTATTTATGCTACTTATTGGATATTATTTACGCTATTTTCATTATGTTTGAGTTTTATTCTTTTCATTGTTGGATATATTTCATTGCCTTTTGGAATATTCACTGCCATTATTTTTTGTTTAATGCATCACTTGCTAATTCAGTGTTATTTATGTGTTAGTTGCATAAAAATGAATAACATGGATAGAGAAAGGTGAAGTAAAATTGCAGCTGCAATATTCTTAATCTATGAATATTAGAACTCATATATTGCTCGATATCTTTGTATGAGATCCACGTACATTAGCAGCAAGTGGGTTGGGGTGTTGTTTGTGGGTCATCTCACAAGATTTAACATGTTTCGTATGACATAGCTCACATTTATTGATCTATTAGAAGAACTGCACAGAAATTCTGGACTCCGTGAATCATCTAAGGATGACTTCAAGAGAGGTGCTAGCTTTAACTATCTATATTTTGTTACAAAATAAGTTTATGAGAGGAGTCATGAAGCGATTCTAACATTCATAAGTTACAATTAGCAGATATTTATTAGTTGGATTGGATGCACTTATCAACTTATCCTCATGAATTATAAGACATGAAGACCCAATATTTCAAAACACTCCTGTAGAGACTTCACGTGATTAACACTATATGTCATATTTCAAGGTAGATTTTTGTCTTCATATGTATCAAAATTCACTTAAGAGTGTTAACCCTAATATCTAACATAAATGACCTACGATTATATTGAAGCAATTGATGGAATGCATGTCGATGCATTCGTGTCAAACAGTGAAAATATTGCATATATTCGACGTTGTGGGTCACCAACGCAAAACATTATGACTCTATATGATTTTAATATGTGCTTCATTTTTTTGATGGCCGGATGGGAAGGAAGCGCCCACAATAGTCGTGTATTTAAGTTTGCCACACAAACTGACAAATACAACTTTCTGAAGCCGCCTCTAAGTTTGCTTCCATAGGGAAAAATAAAATATTTATTGCATCACAATATTAATGAATAAACTTATAACAAGGAAATATTATCTATTATAAAGAGGATATCTTAAGACATTCCCTGATATAAAATATCATTTTATCTGATTTCGAAGAACCAACAAAGCTTGGGGCAGAAAGGAGATGGTTAACAAGAGGCACTTATCTTTACATGGAGCTATTGCAAGGACATTTGGGGTTTGTAAAAAAAAAGGTTATTTTACGTGATATGCCCACTTATCTTTTCAACAATCAAGTGAATATTGTTGTCGCTGTGATGACTCTCCCCAACTATATTTGTCAGCATCCATCGCGTATGTTATTGCATTCCATCACATTTTGTTCAGATGAGCAATCAATGTTATTTCACTTCAGAAATAATTTTGAACAACTTCTGAACAAAATAGCTCTTAAAAAACCTTTCATTTTCTATCCCAATCCATCTTTCTTTGTCCTTTTCCTTGTTTGTATTAAACGAGGATTATGCTCATTGAATTTAATTTTAAAAATATATAAGCAGCATGCACCAAGCAAAACTTGATTTCCAGTTCTTACACACAATTCAGGTTCACCCATCTTCAATGCTGGAAACTAATGAAGATGGCAGGTTGCCAGACTACGTTGTGTACCATGAACTTATCAGTACCTCCCGCCCCTTTATGAGGAATGTTTGTGCAGTAGATATATCATGGGTTGCGCCTATTTTAAAGAAGCTGGAGAAGATGGACATCCACAAGCTGAGGTATTATTCAGAACTTTCAGGTCTTGCATAGGTCCATACTACTTATACCTGTCATTTGCTTGAGAAGGTTCTATGTTTCTGCATTTGAAATTGCACCATTTTTTATTAAATCGAGGTTATTTTAATTTTGATTTGTTATAATCACTTATCAGTGGTGGATTGGAGAGTGAAAAAATCGAACAAGCAGAGCACAAACAGCTCCAGCTACACAATTTAGAGGAAAGCGGCAGCGGCAGGGGTGACTCCATGGAGAGTAGAATTCAGGCAGCTCGTGAGCGCTATCTTGCTCGTAAAGCAAATAAATAAATAACTTTCGATCTAAGATGCCGAGTCAAATTGGTGATGGAACCAGTTAACAAGCTACATGTTTTCTTTTATGTAATTTAGGAGTCCAGGCGCAAGATTTCCATACCAACGAGTGTTATTGTATGTCTGTCCAGGCGCAAGATTTCCATACCAACGAGTGTTATGGAAACATCAGCATCAATTCAGGTATGGATGGAGCGAGGACTTCGTCCTGCTATCTTCTAAAATAACAGATGAGCACTTTTATACCACTACGAAATGTTTTTTTGTTGTACGACTTTAAGGCCTTGAGCAATTAAATATATCGCCAATTTGTTTTATTTGAAAAAAGATGTTACTGGATTATAGTTCCTGTGCTATATTATATATATATATATATATATATATATATGTATATATATACATTTCATTTGACCATGAATAAAAAGTAGCAGAACATTTTGAGCAGCTCTAATGCGTAATGGCTATTTCGGTTTCATATCAAATCTATGCTATTTTTTATTTGAAAAGTGATTTCTGTTTATGCTCTTCGTTTAATTTAGCTCTTATTTAAAATTTTCATCTTAAGTTTATTTCCTTAAGTTATCTATTCATTATTGTAGAAATTCATTCAAATAATATACACATTTGATTCGGTAATATTAAATAATATTCTTTCGTATTTAAATCCATTTTTTCTATATAATATTTGCCATCTTTAGAGTGAAAGAGTAAAGAGCGCAAAAAAAAAAAAAAAAAAAAGCTAGGCAATTCATAATGTTATGGACATTTATATGTAGCCGTTTAAGTTTTAGACTGCCACTTAGTTTCAATTTAATCTTTTGGTTATGCAAAGTCGATTTTAAAGTGGCTGGCCATAATTTATTAAAATAAATAAATAAATAAAAGCTGGCCATGCTAAACTTTGAGGGTATTTTTGGTAACTTAGGTATATTTGAGTTTTCCTTCCGATTTTGGATATTACCCCTTAATGGTGTCGGACTTGTGGCGATGAAGCCAGGCGTAGAGTGTCAAAGCTGGCCTTGGCTGACCAAGGTTATATAGATTACCTTTCTTAGCCTAAAGATTATGGTGGAAATTTTTGGACATTCAATTTATTTTTATAATTATATGTTGGGGGAGATTACATACAGGGTACCCAAAATATTGTTATTATGAAACAAGCACCCTCTTGCATTCATTTTTCAAATTCTTACTCAAATATCAAGGGTCATGATAAAACTCCAACCCATGTTTTTCATTTTTATCAAAGTCATAATGGTTTGATCGTGGCATGCATAAATGCATCGATTTTATACAAAAAATAACTTGGTTGTTTGATTTGTAAATAGCAATGTTTTTTGTGCTCAATATGTAATTATCTCTTATATGTTTAATAGATCATTGATGAATATCATTTCTATTTTTTTTAATAGAATTTTAATGATTATGATTTTACAAATTCTAAAATAACAAATCATATCAGGATTGATAATCAGATTGACGGAGAAGTTAAAACAGTAGTTTGAAAAATAAATCTATGTTGATTGAAGACATATAAAATCTATAGGTTATCGGATTAAAGTTAGAATAAAAGACCCATATCAGGATTGATAATCAGATTGACGGAGAAGTTGGGGGCAAAATTGAGAGAGAAAACAGTAGTTTGAAAAATAAATCTATGTTGATTGAAGACATATAAAATCTATAGGTTATCGGATTGAAGTTAGAATAAAAGACTTGCAAGGTTAAAACGGAACTTTTAAAGAAAAATGTAAATCACAAACTTCTTTGTTAATAATGTCCTTGTTGACTACTAGTTTTATTCTCAGCAAATATCAAAGCATAACAATTTCAATGCTATGATTATTGTAATGTGGAGTACTCAAATGCTGTAATAATACTAATGTTGTAATTGCAAAGTTATCTTAGTTAATGTGCTGCAGGAATGACAAATTCTTGTTCTTAACTTGGTGATCAAATGGGTGGATTTTTACCACCGCATATATTTAAAAAAATTCAAATGGCAGAGTTTTACCATTGCCAATTGCATTGCCATTGTGCTTGCAAAGCAACAATCAATTGAATCCCATCACTCAATGTGGCAACTGTGGCCTCAAGTGAAATGAAAATTTTCATTTCAGGTTCAAATCCTCTATCATTCCTAAAGGTTTGGGGAAAAAAAATTCTATGTTTAATAATTTCTTGCGTCATAATGGGGTTGATATGAAAATGCACACTATAGCTTATAATACTTCCACTAAACTTAAATGTTGCAGTAGTTTAGTACTTCACAATCTAGGAACCACTAATTTTATGTGCAAATCCAATATAATTTGTACATAATTTAACTCCAACTCGTCTTTTTTCTTGTTGTCTTAATCATCATTGATCTCCCTTTGTTTAAATTGAGACCTAAAATTTCTTCTTTTTTGAAATCTTTAATGCAGATGCATGTTAGAATTAGAATGTGTTTATTCTTTCTATTCGCTTTTAACAACAATATTCTATTCTAGTTTAACCCGTGGCACGAAAACTTTCTCTTTTTGTGAAATTTGGTATCCTAATTTTCACTTGGTATCATTATCCCACTTTTACTAGCATCTGTGATCTTATTCCAAATAAATATTGGTCTTTCTTCGAGCCCTGTAATGCTCTAGAGTCTAGACCATTGCATAAGGCTTATTCAGAATATACCTGTTGGAGATAATCATTATTCTTGTCTTTGGTAGAGTTTAAACCTCAATGCCCATATAAATGTTTATTATTTTGCTTAACATACATATCCTATGGTGGATTGGAGCAAGTATGTTTGGCTTAAGGGTTATTATGACTGTGAATAATTGTCATCCACTAGCTGAAAATAAGTGCATGCTCATCACCAAAGAAATTAATTTTAATTTTGAATGTGTAATCTGTCATACCCATTTGAGTTTCAAACTTATCTTTTCTGTTTTTTTGGATGCACTTATTCTCACGCTTTCCTTAAAGAAACATTTCTACTTGGAATTTCATTCTTTTTGGAGAAAAATGTTCAATTCATTATCATTTTGATGCTTTATATTTTCAAATTCTCAATCATTTTTTCTTGTTAATTGTGTATATTACTGTCCATTTTATTGGGATGAAAAAGAAATTACAAGATGTTATTAAGCTCTATTACTTCTCTACTTTGTCACTTGGAATATTCACTAGGGAATCAAATAGAAAAGCATAAAATAGAAATTCGATCATGAATTGCCAGATTAAATTAAGGAACTTTATAAGCTCTGACCACTATATCAAATTAACAAACTCTTCTCTTAAATTGTTTTGCCTCTTGTTGGACGACACGACTAAAGCATGTTTGCATCCAATATTTTTTTCTGTTGGTATTTTCTTGGCATCCTATAATGATGCTATTCTTTTGATGTTCTGTGATGTTACCCTATAATTTCGATGGCTCAGCCACAAACTTGACTCCCTACCTTACTTGGCGCCCAATGTTGGATGCTCATATTTATCATTGTGCTGTTCATGTTTAGTTATGATAGTCTCTACAATTAATTTTGTATTTTTTTATTTTCTCCGCACCTTATGTTTTGCTGCTCTTTCCTACCTCTGATTGGATTCGCATTGATCTTTGTTAGTTTCTCGGACTCGTGACAATTTTATGGTTGTCGTTTCTTATTACTTATGAACTGATTTAACTTGATCATTGCTAGCTTTTGTGCTTCCTGTCTTTTTTTTTGGGTATGTTGCTGCATTTTCTAATTAGAGATTGTTGTTATCAGTCATTTTTACAAAAACATAGATTAGTCTTGGCTGGTTTTTGGTACTCGCGGTTGCGCTTGAGCCACTATTCATTTTATCAGTCATTTTTACAAAAACATAGATTAGTCTTGGTGATACACAGTTTGTCTAGATATTCATTTATTTGTCATATTTTTCTTCCCTTGGTTACTCGTTGATTTACATTCCTTCTAATGGGCTTCCTTTCTTGTGGTGATACACAGTTTGTCTAGATAGTCTTTGAGGGAGCAGGTTAAATTGATGTTGGGTTATTCCTGAGTTCATCTTTGGAGACATTTTTATCTTTTTGGCTTTTCTACTCTTTTTTGTTTACATTTTCAATATTTTTAAAAGATAAAAATTTGTCTAAATATGTAATTCCTTTGTTTTTTTTTTTTTCATTTCACATTTTTAATTATCATTTTTTTTTTTTTTTTTTTTTTTTTTTTCATTTCACATTTTTAATTATCTTCTTCAATTTTAGTATTTTGGTCAGGTGTCTGCCTTCATTTTCAATATTAAAAAGAAATAAAAATAGAGATACATTTAATACATATATTAAAATAGTTAGAACATAAATGATTGTTCATATCAACAAAAAAATAAGTGTAAAACTTGCAAATATAGTATAATTAGTAAAACTTGCAAATTTAGTATAATTATCTACAATTTTTCACCAAATTTGATTAACTACAAACAAATAAATAGAACATTAAAATTTTCTAATACACTACGGGAAAAGATGTTAGAACCGATTTTGCAAAACTGATTGTATAATCACAGTATATTAGCTAGATTATTTGTGATGATATAATTACAGGATATGTCGTCGGTTAATTAGAGAAATAATTTTCTAGCATAATTCTATTATTTCTGACGATATGTACTGTGGGTTATGAATGATTGTTAACCGACTAACACAATTAGTTGTTTATCGCATAACCCACTATTTGGTAGCGTGTTAATCAATAATTTCTTTTAATAAGTGCTGGCAATTTCATTCAGTATTAATTTTATAAACTGACGGCTTTTAGGCTTATATAAGCCGCCGGTAAATTCCATAATTATACACTCCCTGCCAAATCCCTCATTTATTTCTCTTCTTTCCTCACATCCCACTCGCAGCTTCACTTTCCCTCCCCGAAACCCTCGGCCTCGCCTCGGCCTCTCTTGATTTCATCCAAGACCATTCGCGTTCACGATCGTTCCCTAACCAAACAGTCACCATTGGAGGTAGATGGGTCGCGAAATTGCGGCTTGCAGAGACCCGAAACCATTGACTAAGTAACTTTACATCTTCTTTTTTGCTCGATTCATGCCTAAAAGGGTTGTTTGGCTACAAATTGTATTTACATTAAATAGGATTTAGTGGATGTTTGGCTGCAAGTAGGATTGAAGTTAAACACGATTTAGTAAATCCGGTAAATCAGGATGTATCAAATCTACATATTATTAAATTTAAAATAGTGTTTGGTTCAATTAAGGTTAAATCCAATTAAATCCATTTCATGTGCTTGGTATAAATATATTTGAAATATTTTTTTTCTGCGATAAGTTTGTTAAAATCCAACCAATAGATGGAATTAATAAACGAAACAAGCAAAATTTGGATTTAACTTAACGACAGATTTATCTAACTTATTTATGGTGTTTAGCTGGATTTGAATGTATCTTAAGTCCTATTAAAACTATCGTACTAAACACCCCCTTAATAAATCTGGTAAATCCGGATTTATCTAATCCTGAGATGTTATGAAATCTAGAATAGTTTTTTTTTCGGTTAAGGGTTGATCAAGTCGAGGCCTATCGTACTAAACACCCCCTTAATAAATCTGGTAAACCCGGATTTATCTAATCCCGAGATGTTATGAAATCTAGAATAATTTTTGGTTCGGTTAAGGGTTGATCAAGTCGAGGCCTTATCTTGATGAAAATGACCATCTAGCAAGATTTAGGTTAAAGCCTGCTCTAAGGTGTGTTTAGCTACAAGGAGGATTTAGTAAATCCAGATTTATTAAATCCACACCATTGTTGGATTGAGCAAATTCAGGATTTAAGGTCTAAACAAGTGAAATCTGAATTAATCAAATCCAAAGCTTTATTTTATTTATCAAAGTGACCGTCTGATGAAATCTGAATTAATCAAATCCAAAGCTTTATTTTTTTTTTTATCAAAGTGACCGTCTGGCAAGTTTTAGGCTAAACCCTATTGTAAAGTGTTCTTAGGGCTATGATAAGGATTTAGTTTTAGTAGGACATAGTAAATTCAGATTTACTAAATTCACCCTATTATTAGATTTACTAAATCTAGATTTAACATGAATCGAATGCAAAATTTCGGACACTAAAACGGAATTTCCATAAATCAATATGATTTTCGCATGCCTTTTTTTTTTATTTGGCAGGATTTAACATAAATCTTGGATAAATCCTATATAAAATTGGCTGCTACTGCATACACTAATTCAGACGATTTATTAAATTCCAGATTTATCGAGAGTGTCATTTTAAGATTTATGAAAAGCTTAAGATTTAGGATGTATTTTTTTATTTGGCAGGATTTAACCTAAATCTTACACATATCATGCTAAAGTTGGCTCTTAATCAACCTTTAAGTGTTAGATTAAGGGGTTATTTGGTTGCAAGCAAGATTTAGTTTGAATAGGATTCTATAAATCTGGTAAATTTGGATTTATCAAATTCTAAGACGGCTAAATCTTGAAAACTATTTGGCATGTTAGTAAATATTTTTAGTAGTACGTATGGTAGGGATGTGAATTTAGCTCGAACAACGATAATTTCTTAAAAAATGATTCTAAGTTTAGCTTGTATATGAAACTCGGATTGAAATAAACACGCTGAGCTACAAGCCAAAATTATGGATTGAATTTCTTTAGAGTATACATCAGCTCGGCTCGAAGTCGAATCATTTAACATATTCGTAATGTTAATTCAGTTGGATGATCATTAATTGGTCAAACATTTATTTGAAATCCATAAAGAAGCCTCCCTCTAATAGTCTATGCCACTGTAGCTACACCAACCCTCTCACGGATATACTTATATTTTATTTTGTCTTCAAGTGTAAAGCCAGTCATAAACCTAAATATTATTGTCTCCGTAACTTTTAACTAGATTACTTTTGCACCTCTAAACATATTCTGTAAAGCAAATATTTCATATGATATAAGAGGGTTCACTTCATCATCCAATGGGAAATCTAATTTTCATTGCCAAAATGGAAATTCACTTCAAATATTATGTTCTACAATGTCATGAACATAATGTTCGAAGTTAATGTCTATTTTGGCAATGAAAATTACATTTCTCATTGGATAATAAGTGAACACTCTTACATCACGTGAAGTATTTTCTTCATACAATATGTTTAGATGGGTTTAAGTATTCTATCAAGAGTTGTTGAGATGAGAATACTTAGGTGGATCTGTGGCTTTACACTTGTAGACAAAACGTAAAAAAAATATAATCGTGAAAGTGTTGGTGTAGCTATAGTACAAACAAGATTAGAGGTAAAATTTGAGTCAATGTTTGTCGATTATTGATCTTTCATAGCCCTAACATCCTTAGTGGGCTGTTAACGTTCTAATTCCGAGCTTAAATGTGGTTAAGTTGAAAGAAATTTAATCTTTTGGCTCGTAACATGGGTTGTTTATTTAGATCCGCTTTTTATCCAAGCCAAAATTAAAATCAATCATTTTTTTAGTGATTATTGTTGTTCGAGCTATCTAAAACATTCACTTTTTTTATAATGTGTTGATTATTGTCAGATTTGGTCACCTACTACTACAACTTCGTCATTATATCTACTACTAAAATTAAATACAATGTATTCAGTTGCACTTTATAATTATTCTCTAGTTTAAAGGTACATATCGATATTCATACATTAAGATTGTGGATGCACAATAAACTTTATTCGGATATATATGAGATCACTGAGGAGTTCTTGAATTGTGTCGAGGCCTTTTTAACAACTGCATCTCAACTACTAACTTACCTATCTGAAGATAGGTTTCGGTGTCCATGTTTGAAATATAGAAATCGAGAACACATAACTTCTGAAGAAGTGAGATATTATTTATACTATTAGGGATTTCAACATGATTACTGGATTTAGACTTCACATGGGGAGGTTGGTCCTACAACATTCAGCTCCGCTCCTTCGACAAGTTATGACACTCTACTTGGATTTCAAGCAAGTAGTTTTGAAGAAATAAACCTTGATATAATAAAACAATATTATGCAAGCCAAGTGCAGCACGAAGAAGCACCATATCTCAAAGCTCAAACGTTTTATAATTTATTAAATGCTGTTTAAAGGCTGCTATGGGAGGGTTGCAAGTCTCATTCCGAGTTATCTATATCTCTCAGAATGCTAAAAATCAAAACAAAGTATAACATGCCCCAAGAGTGCTTAAATCAGTTAGTAGCCTACCAAAAGAGATTAATCCATGTAAAAATTTAGTCTCCGAAGATTTATAAAGGACAAAAAAGTGTCTCCAAGTTATGGCGTAAAGTAGAGGAGATTGATTGTTGTGTAAATGGATGTATGTTATATTACAAGACTAGTGCAATGGAGGCACAGTGCACCTTTTGTTACTCTCCTAGATTTAAAACTCGCAGAAGAAAAGTAAGAGGCAACTGAAAATTTTGTTCAAGTGGCCCTTTTATCTACTGCTTATTCGATGTCTATAGTGGTTATACAAGTCTATGCTTACTACTCCACATGTGACGCAACGTCATAGTAGATCAGGAAAAAAACAACTCAATTAGTCATCCAGCAAATGAGGCAGCGTAGAAATATTTTGATCGCTCATATCCTGAGTTTGTTACGGAGGCATGCATCGTTCAACTTGGCTTTTGCTATGATGGCTTCAGACCCTATAATCAGACAACGTCGCTCTACTCTTGTTGGTCTATGATTTTTACACCATAGAATCTATCACCTGAGATGTGCATGACAACCCCTTTCCTTTTCCTAATCTTGATTATATCCAGTCTCAGTAGGCCTAATGAAAGAATTGATGCATATTTACAACCATTGATAGATGAGCTAAAAGAGGTTTCATGATGTATGACGTCTCCATGAAACACAATTTTTTTATGAAAATAACATTAATGTAGACAATAAGTGATTCTCTTGCATATGGAATGTTATCTGGGTGGTGCATCGCAGGAAAGTTAGTCTATCCATATTGCATGAATTCATCTAAGGCTTTCACGCTTCAGCATGGCGGGAAGAATTCATGGTTTGACTGTCACCATATGTTTCTAGATGTTGAACATCCCTTCAGAAGGAATAGGAATGCATTCAGAAGGAACAAAATTGAGAAATCATCGCCACCTCCAAGAATATCTAGGGAATATATACTATAGATTGTTACAATCATTCTAATGATTATTGTATACCTTGAACTTTCTTCATATCATCCACCCAAATTTGGTGTCACACATAATTGGACAAATAAGTTAATATTTTTTGGATTTGCCTTATTAGAAGGATAACATGATCAGCCACAATATGAATGTCAAGTACATACTAAAAAATTTCTTTGATAATAATATACCAAAATAATTTGTTAATTTAAGTATACATTTTATGCTTATTTTTTGTTATATTGTACTTTAAAGAAGGGTATTTTCATGTTTTTGTTGCAGATATATCAATTTTAGGCATTTGGAGCAATAGTAGCAAAGGGAGGAAATTTGGAGCCAAAATAGAGAACTTTGTGATTATGGCGCCTGAGGCGCCATTTTCTATAGAGATGACGCCTGAAGGACCAGATCTGGCACCTAAAGCGTCATTATACAGAGAAGCAGCGCTTGAAGCGCCAGAACCCAGAACAGCGTAAAATTAAGTAACTTGGCTTCTGAAGCGCCATAATTGGTGCCTAAAGCGCCAGAGAAGATATTTGATGGATTAAGGCGGTACAGGAACAAATTTTGAGCGGATTTTGACGGTTTCAAATGTTTCAAATGCCTCATGGGGTGATTCAATGCATCTAGACACTTTGGAAGACTCTTTAATGAAGGGATATGTCTCTCTCTTGAATGAATTAAGGGATATATCTCTTGAATGAATTGACATGTCTTTTGGGATTCAAAAGGTGTGACTTTTGGAGAGAATTTGGGAGGGAATTTCAAATTCTTTTTGAGAGGAGGCAGCCCCTAAATTAAAAAGAGGGGAGTCTAAGGCTAAAAAGGGGTTCGGTACTTGGAGATTTTCTTCTGGGGTTATAAGAGGAGAGGGAAAGTGAGAGATTTCTTTTTCATTACATTTCCAAGAAATAATTTAGAGTGTTTGTAAAGAGGGAAAGTGCTTAAAGAGAACTTCTAGGGATTTTCTTGGGAATGAGCGTTAGATAAGTTGTCTTTTATTTCTTTATTTTGTAAACTTATTTTTATATATAAAATTTATGTTTTTTTGTTTCCTTCTCATTAATTCTGAGTAGTCTTCTTTATCCTTCTCCCTACTCTGAGATATGGTTTTATGAAAAATTGATTTTATTTTATATAATTTTAAATGTCAATAATTTTGTATGATTCAAACTCCGATCTTCATCTACTTTTTGGTCTAGTCAATTGAAATGTTAAAATGTGTTGAGAAACATATGATCTGAAAGGGCTATGATTTCTACAACATGGTGAGAGCCACATCAATTCCATGGGTGAGAATTTAATTCTTGGGGTTGAGTGCAAATAAATAGAGAAATATACTTTGTTGGACGCAAAATTGGAGATTTTAAGGTGCCAGATTAAAATCCCCAATTTGGTCTAATTGATTAGAAACTAATGTGAGATTGTCGTGAGATTGTTAGCCCTTAGGTGAGGAAGAAGTAGGAGCTTCGGAGTGAGAGTCGGTATCCTCCCAACCTAGCCATGGAATTGAGGACCGAACTCTAGATTAGTCAATGTTCTTTATGCATTTGAAAGAGGGTAAAGAATAGGATTGCACCTTCCATAAACTCATTGTAAAGGGGAAGGATGCTTTCTTAAATTTGAACTCTTCATCACAGAAACTTTATTTAGTTTTTATAAGTTTACTTTTAAAGTTTAACAATTAGTTTAGTTAACTTATTTCTTTTAACAACATTTTATTTAGCATACACTCAATTACTTTAGATTTGAATTTTGCACTTAAATTTTGTAGTTTGAATTTTGTGTTTTACATTATAGGCATAAGAATTTCTAACTTTCCTGTGGGATTAATACTTTGGATTCCATTAGAGTTATTTATTACTTGAGCGATACATATGTTTGTATTATTATTACGGGTTTGGCAGTTTAAATATTTTAAATGATAAAATTATTTTTATTAAAGTTATTTTTATTATGATTGAATTGCATATTTACTATTAGTGATGTCGTGTGTGTTTTGCAATATTGAAAAATATTTATAAAAGGAACACACAAAAAACTCGGAATGAAGTTTTTGGCGTCATTGCCGGGGAAATAACGATAAATTACTTTATAATTTAAAACATTTTATTTGAATTGAAAAACTTATTGTAGTTTAATTTGAATATTTTCATATTTTAGTGTGTTTGCTTATTTTAATTGCTTATTGTGTTTGTATATGCATAGTTTAAGATTTGAAATTTTAGTACGTTACGATTTGTAGTTAGAAATAATAATTAGCAATATTCAAAAACAACAAAAAGAAATAGATAATTTTAGCAAAATGGCTTGCAATTTAAATAATTCTAGAAATGAAAATGAATTTCATCAGAGGCCTTTAAGAGATTTTGCTAATCCTACAACAAATAAAATTCATTTGAGTATACAAAATCTTGTTGTAGCTGTCAATTCATTTGAGCTTAAACCTGCTATTATCCAAATTGTACAAAATAATCAGTTTAGGAAAACACCAATTGAATATCGTTATTTAAACCTTGCTAGTTTTCTAGAATTATATGCTACATTTAAATATGATGTAATGTCTAATGATGTCATCAGACTTACACTTTTTTTTCTTTTTCATTAAGGGATAAAGCTAAGATGTGGTTAAACTTGTTAACATCTGGATCTATCAAGACTTGAGGAGACTTATTACAAAAATTTTTATCTAAATATTTCCCACAATCAAAACTGCTAAGCTTAGAAATGATATTAAATATTTTTGTTAGTTTGAAAGGGGTCAATTTATGAAGCTTGGGAAATATTTAACAATCTCCTGAGGAAGAGTTCACACCATGCATTACTTCATTCAAACTTTTTATAATGGGTTAGTAGAATCCCTTAGGTTTATAATTGATGTTGCTGCTGGTGGATTATTAATGTCAAAATCATTTGATGAAGCATATTCATTAATTGAAGAGATGACTACTAATTTTTAATAGCCCTCTAAAATGGTAAATCCAAAAAGAGTAGCTAGTATTCATGATTATGATGTAATATCTATATTGGTTGGCCAAATAGTTGGTATATCGAAGAAGATAGATAAATATGGAATGAATTATCCTCAGACACCGCCTGTGCTTGGGAAAACTCATTAGGACAAATGATAGAATCTCAATCTTCTTATTGACTTTAAATGCAATAAATAATTGTGCTAACAATCCTTATTCCAATTATTGTAATCTTGGTTGGAAAAATCATCCAAATTTCAGTTGGAGTGACAATAACTCCAATGCTTCAAATCCGCAACGGGGAAACAATGCTACGAACCCATTGGGAAACTCCAACAATCAAAGAAATTTAACTTATAAACCTTATTACCCTTTTAGGTTTTAATAGTAATTTGCAGAGTATAGAGAAGAAATTGTCAATGGAAGAATTAATATTACAAATAAGAAGTCAGTTACAAAGTCAAGGAGCTGCAATTAGAAACATGGAAAATCGGTTGGGATGTATTACTACTGCACTTAGCAATAGACCTCTAGGAACGTTGCCTAGTAATGTCGAAGTAAATTCTAAAGATTAGAACGAAAAGAAAATTAAGGCTATTCAACTGAGAAGTGGAGAAGAATTGGAAATCAAAGTTTAGAAAGAAGTGGAAGTTGAAGTTGAAAAAGATGAGGTGTGGAAAATGAAAAATCTGATGAAGATTTTCATTTTGAGTCAGAATGTCCTATCAAACCAATGAAAATTACTGTAGAAAGACCAACACCTACATTTCCTCAAAGATTGAAGCAAAAAAATAAAGATAACCAATTTTCAAAATTTTTAGAAATATTGAGGAAATTAACTATAAACATTTCATTTGTTGAAGCCCTGGAACAAATGTCATGCTATGTGAAGTTTTTGAAGGATATACCTAATAAGAAAAGGATGTTTGTGGATAATGAAATTGTTGCAATCGGTGAAGAGTGTAATGCTATAATTTAGAAAAAGCTTCCTGAAAAATTTAAAGATTCTAGTAGTTTTACTATTCCTTGTTCTATTGACTAAAGATTTTTTGGAAAAGCTTTATGTGATTTAGGAGCCAATATTAATCTTTTGCCTCTGTTATTTAAGAGACATTTCACCTACAAATGTAACTCTTTAGTTAGTTGATCGTTCGATTACTTACCTTGAAGGAGTTATAGAAGATGTTTTGGTAAAGATTGATAAATTTATCTTTCCTGTGGATTTTATTGTATTAGATATGGAGGAAGATAAATATTTTTTTATCATTTTAAGAAGACCATTTCTTGCCACTTGAAGAGCTTTGATAGATGTACAGAAAGGAGAACTAACTATGAGAGTTAGTGATCAAGAGGTGAGTGAGATATTGAATGCTTCAGAATGGATATTAACAACTATTTAAGTCATGAATATTTCACGAAGACATTTAAAAAAAAATTTGAAAAAGAATTTTTGGATAATGAGGATGAGGATAAAAGTCAAGAGAAAACTATGGATGCGAGTCATGAAGAATTGGATTATGTTTAGAAACAATTTAAAATGTTAATCCTACAAATAATAATAATAATTTGATTTCATTTATTGAGAAACCTCCTGAACTATAAATGAAAATACTTCCTACACATTTAAAGTATGCATTTTTTAGAAGATTTATCCACATTACATGTTATTGAATCATATGAATTAACTGATACGCAAGAACAAAAGTTGTTGGAAATTTTAAGAAGATATAAGAAAGTCTTTGGATGGACATTAGTTGATTTTAAAGGAATCAGTCCTTCAATTTGTATGCATATAATTTTATTGAAAGATCATCATGAACCAAGAGCTAATCCTCAAAGGAGATTGAACTGTATGATGAAAGAAGTTATCAAGAAAGAGAATTTAAAATAGTTAGATGTTGGAATAATATATCCTATTTTAGGCAGTTCTTGGGTGAATCCAATTCACTGTGTTCCAATGAAATGAGGTGTGACTGTTGTGACAAATGAGAAGAATGAATTAATACCAATAAGACAAATCACTGGATGGTGAATTTGTATAGATTATAGAAAATTAAATTTGGTCACTAGGAAGGATCACTTTCCTTTTATCCTTTTTGGACCAGTTCTTGGATAGACTGGCTGGGCACAGATATTTTTGCTTTCTAGATGGATATACCGGTTATCATCAAATACTTATTGCTCTATAGGATCAAGAGAAAATAATGTTTACTAGTCCTTATGAAACTTTTGCTTTTCGGCAAACGCCCTTTGGATTATGTAACACACCTGAAACATTTCAAAGATATATAATGTCAACTTTTAGTGATTTAATTGAAAAATGGATAGAAGTCTTTATGGATGATTTTTCTGTGTTTGGAAATCCATTTAAAATATGTCTAGATCATTTAGAGAAAGTTCTAGAATGATGTGAAAGAGGAATCTAGTATTAAACTGGAAAAGATGTTAATTCATGGTTGCATAAGGAATCGTACTTGGGCATAAAATTTCAGAAAATGGCATGAAAGTAGATCTTGCAAAAATATAGGTTATATTTATTAACCTACTACCACCTACTACTGTAAATGGAGTTAGGAGTTTTTAGAATATTCTAGATTTTACAAGCGTTATATTAAAGATTTTTCAAAAATTATGAAGCCTTTATGCCAACTTATAGAAAAAATATACAAAATCTTATATCGACCAAGAGTGCCTTAAAGCCATTAAAACATTGAAGGAAAAATTGATCACTGCTCCTATAATTGTTTTGCCTGATTAGGAGAAACCTTTTGAACTAATGTGTGATGTAAGTGATTATGCAATTAGAGCTGTTTTAGGGTAAAGATATGACAAGAATTTTAAAGTTATATACTATGCTAGTAAAACTCTTAATGATGCTCAAATTAATTACATCATCAGTGAAAGAGAGTTATTAGTCATTGTTTATGCTTTTGACAAGTTTAGGCCATATCTAATTGGAGCTAAATGTGTTTTGCATACTGACCACTCAGCTATTAAATATCTGGTGCAAAAGAATGATGTGAAACCAATATTAATTAGATGGGTACTTCTGATGCAAGAATTTGATTTTGTGGTAGTCGATAGGAAAGGAACTGATAATCAAATTGCTGATCATCTATCTAGGCTGGAACATGGAGAAACACTTGATTTGGAAAAAGAAATTAATTAAAATTTTCTTAATGAACAACTTTATGTTGTTAAAGGATGGGAAATACCTTGGTATGTTGATATTGTGAACTATATTTTTAGTAGTATTTTATCATATGAACTAACAAAATAATAAGAAAAGAGATTCATTCATGATGCAAAATTTTACTTTTGGGATGACTCATATTTGTACAAACAATGCAAAAATTTAGTTATGAGAAGATGTGTGTCTTATAAAAAAATTCAAGAAATTATCCAAAAATGTGATGATTCAAAATTTGAAGTTCTTTTTCAGAATAATAGAACTATTCATGAAATTTTACAATCTGAATTTTATGGGTCTACTCTACTTAGAGATGTTAATATATATATTAAAACATATGATCGGTGTTAGAGAGTAGGTAATATTTCAAAAAGAAATGAAATGCCTCTAAATTTTAATTTTGAAGTTAAAATTTTGTATGCATGGGGATTGGATTTTATGGAACCATTTGTACCTTCATTTACAAATTTATATATATTGATTTCAGAAATTATGTGACAAATGGATTGAAGCAATCGCCTTACCTCGATGTGATGCTCAGAGTGTTTCAAAATTTTTAATCAAAAATATTTTTACTAGATATGGAATGCCAAGAATAATCATTACTGATGGAGGATGTCATTTTAGGAATGCAAAAATTTCTAAGCTGGTGGAAAAATACAATATTATGCATAGGATTGCAACTGTTTATCATCCTCAAACTAGTGGTCTAGCAAAAGTATCTAATCGTGATACCAAATGGATTTTGGAGAAAACTGTAAATCATAATAAAATAAATTGGTCTGTTAGATTAGATACTACATTTTAGGCTTACATGATAGCTTATAAGACACCTATAGGAATGTCCCCGTATAGATTAATTTTTGGGAAGACTTGTCACTTACCGATAGAATTGGAGCATAAAGTCTATTGGGCTATTAAGGAGTTCAATTTCAATTTAAAAGATGTCAGTGAGAAAAAAATATTGCAATTGAATGAGCTTGAAGAAATTAGGAATGAATCTTATGATAATGCTAGAATGTATAAGGAGAAAATGAAAGAATCTCATAATCGAAAGATGATAAAAAAGGATAAAAAAGGAATTTGAGTTTGGACAGGAAGTTTTATTATACAATATAAGATTGAAATTATGTCCTGGAAAAATTGAAGTCTAGGTGGATAGGGCCATTCAAAATTATAAAAGTTTATCTCTATGGAGCTGTTAATATTGAAGATCCAATGACAGGAAAGATATTTAAAGTGAACGGGAACAGACTGAAATCATATTTTGATGGTCAAAGGTCAGTTTTTAAAGAGATTTAATGTTGGGTCACTGATACACCAAAATAATATACTGTTTTGAGTACCTATTTTATGCTTATTTTTGGTGATATTGCACTTTAAAGAAGGGTATTTTTGTTTTTTTGTTATAGGTATATCACTTTTAGGCATTTGGAGCAAAAAATGACAAAAAGAATAAAATTTGGAGAAAAAACATACAATTTTAGATTCTGGCGCATCATGCACCAAAATCGAGAGAGCTAATTCATCATGCGCCAAAGATGAATTTTTTAAATTAAGGTAGTTCGAGATGAATTTTGTGCAAATTTTTAAAGGGACACTTGTTCTGCACACCTCTTGGAGAAATTCAATGCATCTAGATGCTTTGGAAGGTTCTTTCATGAAGGGATATGACTCTTAGATCAAATGACACATCTTTTGAATTCAAAAGGGTTAACTTTTGGAGGAAGTTTTGAATTTTTTTCAAAAGGAGGCAGCCCATAATAAAAGAAGAAGACTTGAAGAGGCTAAAGGGGGGCCGAAAAAGAGAAGCATTGGGGTGTGGCTTGAGAGTTAGAGAGAGAGAGAGAAGAGGAGATTTTCTTCTAGATTTGTAAGAGGAGAGGGAAGGTTAGAGATTTCTTTTTCATTACATTTCTAAGAGAGAATTGGGAGTGATTGTAAAGAGAGAAGACTTGGAAAGAACTTCTAGGGATTTGCTTCGAAAGGATTATGAGATAAGTAAGGACTTTATTTCTTTATTTTTGTAAACTTATTTTTATATATGAAATTCATGTTTTATTGCATCCTTCTCATGAATTCTGAGTAGTCTTCTTTATTCTTCTCCCTACTTTGAAGATATGGTTTTTTGAATAATAGATTTTATTTTTTACGGTTTTAAATGATAATAATTTGTGATGATTTGAACTCCGACCTTCATTTACTTTTCGATATGGCCAATTGAAATGTTAAAACTTATTGAGAGACATATATTCTTAAATGAGATATGATTTCTATAACATAGGAAGAATCATATTTGATTTCATGGGAGAGTATGTCATCCATGGGATTGGGTGCAAATAAATAGGAAAATATACTTTTGTTGGATGTAGAATTGGAGATTTTAAGGTGACAGATTAAAACCCCCCAATTTGGTTCAATTGATTGGAAACTAAAGCGAGATTATTAGCTCTCAGAGGAGAGAGTAGTGGGAGCTCTGGAGTGGCAGGTGGTATCCTTCTAGCCTAACCACGGAATTAGAAACCAAACTCTGAATTAGTCAATGTTCTTTATAGCACTCAAAAAAGGGTAAGGAATATGGTTGCTCCTATTTGGCACAAAACAATTTATATATATTTTTTCAAATGATTTCAATTTCTTCACAAACAATATACTCATTATAAAGGGGAAGAATACTTTCTTAAATTTGAATTTTCTGTCATAACAAAAAAACTTTACTTAATTTTCACAATTTTACTTTTGAATGTTTAGTATTTAGTTTAGTTTAATTTCTATAATCTTACATCTGCATTGTAATTAGCATTCACCTGAGCACTCAATTTTTAAATTTGGCACTTTACTTTTATTTTTTGTTTTTATTATAAAACAATTTCTATAATTTACTTTAGGATTTTCCAACTTCCTTGTGGGATCGATATCTAGGACTCTATTAGAGCCCTTTATTACTTGAACGATACGTATACTTGCGTTGATATTTATGAGAGATTTGATAGTTTAAAAAAGAGTTTTAAAGGATAAATTATATTTACAAAAAGAGTTTTGTTATGATTATATTGCATATTTATTATAAATCTACCCGCATTGAGTTTTTGGCGTCGTTAAGTGGTGTCAACTTCATGAATATTTATATATACAAATCTTTGTGTTAAGTTTTTTGGCGCCGTTGCCTGGGAAGGAACGAAAAATATTAGTATTTTACTTTATTTTCTTTTAAAAATAAAAAAATAGAAAAAGAGAGTGTGTTTGTAGTTTAATTTTAACATTTTCTTATTTTAGTGTGTTTGCTTATTTTTAATTACTTGTTTTATTCAGTTTATGTGTAGTGTAAGATCTAAAAATTTAGTACCTTACGACTCTGAGTTAGAAAGAACTGTTAGAAAAATTCAAAAACAACTAAAAAAGAAAGACCAGTTTAGCAAAATGGCTTGCAATATAAATAATGTTGGAAATGAAAATGAACATCATCAGAGACCTTTAAGAGATTATGCAAATCCTACAGTAGAAGAAATTCATTTGAGAATTCAAAATCCTGTTGTAGCTACAAATTCATTTGAACTTAAACCTGTTATTATCCAAATTGTACAAAATAATGAGTTTGGAGGAACACCTACTGAAGATCCTAATTTACATCTTATTAGTTTTTTTAGAATTTTGTACTAAATTTAAATATGATGGAGTGTCAAATGATGTCCTCAGACTTAGACTTTTTTCTTTTTCAATAAGGCATAAAACTAAGGAAACTCTTTAGCACCTGGATCTATCAGAAATTGGGGAGAATTATCACAAAAATTTTTATCTAAATGTTTCCCATCATCAAAAATTGCTAAGCTTAGAAATGATATCACACCTTTTTGTCAATTTAAAGGGGAATCAATTTATGAAGCGTGGAAAAGATTTAAAATTCTCCTTATAAAGTTTCCGCACCATGCGTTGCCAGATTGGTTAATAATTCAAAATTTTTATAATGGGTTGGTTAGATCTCTTAGATTGACAATTTACGCTTTTGTTGGTGGATCATTAGTGTCAAAACCATTCGATGAAGCATATTCATTAATTGAAGAGATGACTACTAATAATTTTCAATGGCCCTCTGAAAGGGTAAATCCAAAAAGAGTAGCTAGTATACATGATTCTGATGCAATATCAATTTTAGCTAACCAAATAGCTGTTATATCAAAGAAGATAGATCAATATGGAATGAATTATTCTCAGATAGCACATGTGCTTGAGGAGAACTCATTAGGACAAATGATAGAATCTCAATCTTCTTTTGAGACTTTAAATGCAATAAATAATCATTCTAGTAATCCTTATGTCAATTATTATAATCCTGGTTGGAAGAATCATCCAAATTTTAGTTGGAGTAACAATAGTTCTAATGCTGCAAATCTGTAATGGGGAAACAACACTGCAAACCCATTGGGGAACTCCAATAATCAAGGGAACCAAGCTTATAAACCCTATTACCCCCTAAGTTTTAATAATTTGCAGAGTATGGAGAAAAATTTATCAATTGAAGAATTGATATTACAAGATATTACAGATGGGTAGTCAATTACAAAGTCAAGGAGTTGCTATCAGAAACATAGAAAATCAATTGGGGTGTATTGCTATTGCACTTAGCAATAGACCTCTAGGAACATTGCCTAGTAATATTGAAGTAAATCCTAAAGATCAGAACAAAGAGCAAATAAAGAGCAAATTAAAGCTATTCATAAAGCTATTCAACTGAGAAGTGGTAAAGAATTAGAAAACAGAGTTCAACAAGAAGTTGAAGTTGAAAAAGATAAGGTGGAAGATGAAAAATCTTGTGAAAATTTTCATTTTGAAGAAGAAGATCCTATTAAGTCAATGAAAATCACTGTAGAAAAATCACCACCTCCATTTCCTCAAAGATTGAAACAGAAACATAGAGATAATCAATTTTCAAAAGTTTTGGAAATTTTGAGGAAATTAACGATAAACATTCCATTTTTTGAAGCTTTGGATCAAATGACAAGATATGTGAAGTTTATGAAGGATATACTTAATAAGAAAAAGAAGTTTGTAGATAATGACATTGTTGCACTCAGTGAAGAGTGAGTGCTATAACTTAGAAAAAACTATCTGAAAAACTTAAAGATCCTGAAAGTCTTACAATTCCTTATGCTATTGTTGAACGATTTTATGGAAAAGCTTTATGTGATTTAGGAGTCAGTATTAATCTTATGTCATTATCAATTTTCAGAAATTTGGGCTTAGGTGATATTTCGCCTACAACTATAATTGTAGTTAGCTGATCGTTCCATTACATATTCTAAAGGAGTTATAGAAGATGTTTTGGTAAAAGTTGATAAGTTTATCTTTCCTGTGGACTTTATTGTATTAGATATGTAGGAAGATGAAGAAATTTCTATCATTTTAGGAAGACCATTCCTAGCCATTGGAAGAGCTTTGATAGATCTGCAGAAATGAGAACTAACTATAAGAGTTAGTGATCAAGAGGTTACATTTAATATTGCAAAATTAATGAGATACCCTGCAAAAGAGCAAGAGATTGAATGCTTCAGAATGGATATTAATGAATATTTAAGCCTACAGATTATAAGTATGCATTTAAAATGTTAGATCCTACAGATAAGAATTTTATTTCATTTATTGAGAAACCCCCTGAACTAGAACTGAAAGCGCTTCCTACACATTTGAAGTATGCATTTTTAGGAAATTTTTCTACATTGCCTATTATAGCATCCTCAGAATTAACTAATATGCAAAAACAACAGTTTTTGGAAATATTGAAAAAATATAAAAAAACCTTTGGATGGACATTAGCTGATATTAAAGGAATCAGTCCTTCAATTTGTATGCATAGAATCTTATTAGAAGATCAACATGAACCAAAAGCCGCCCCTCAAAGGAGATTAAATCCTTTGATGAAAGAAGTAGTAAAGAAAGAAATTCTAAAATGGTTAGATGTTGGAATAATATATCCTATTTCAGATAGTGTTTGGGTTAGTCCAATTCACTGTGTTCCAAAGAAAGGAGGTGAGACTGCAGTAACAAATGAGCATAATGAATTGATATCAACAAGACAAGCCACTGGTTGATGAATCTGCATATATTATAGAAAATTAAATTTTACCACCATAAATGATCATTTTCCTTTACCCTTTTTGGACCAGATGTTGGATAGATTAGCCGGGTATAAATATTTGTATTTTCTAGATGGATATACCGGGTATCCCCAGTTATCATAGATGGATATACCAGTTATCATCAAATACATATTGCTCCAGAGGATCAAGAGAAAACAACATTTACTAGTCCTTATGGAATTTCGGCTTTTCGGCGAATGCCTTTTGGATTATGTAATGCACCCGCAACATTTCAAAGATGTATGATATCAAATTTTAGTGATTTGATTGAAAAAGGGATTGAAGTTATCTCTAAACCATTTAGAAAATGTTTTGGAACATTGTGAAAAGACTAATATCGTAATGAAATGGGAAAAATATCAATTTATGGTTGCAGGAGGAATTGTGCTTGGACACAGAAATAAAATTTCGGAAAATGGCATGGAAGTAGATCCTGCAAAAAATCAGGTTATATCAAACCTACCTCCACCTACTATAGTAAGAGGAGTTAGGAGATTTATAGGACATACTGGATATTACAGGCTCCTATAATTGCTAAATCTTTATGTCAACTTCATGGAAAAGATACAAAATTTGACTTCAACCAAGATTGCCTTAAAGCCTTTGAAACTTTAAAAAAAAATTAATCATTGCTCCTATAATTGTTTCACCTGATTGGGAGAAACCTTTTGAATTAATGTGTGATGCTTGTGATTATGCAATTGGAGTTGTTTAGGGCAGAGATATGATAAGATTTTTAAAGTTATATACTATGCTAGTAAGACTCTTAATGATTCTCAAATTAATTATACCATCACTAAAAGAGAGTTATTAGCTATTGTGTATGCTTTTGATAAGTTTAGATCATATATGTTTGGAGATAAATGTGTTGTGCATAATGACCATTTGACTATTAAATATTTGATGCAAAAGAAAGATGTTAAACCAAGATTAATTAGATGGGTACTTCTGATGCAAGTGTTTGATTTCATAGTAGTTGATAGGAAAGGGTCGATAATCAAATTGTTGATCATTTATCGAGGCTAGACAAGAGGAAATACTAGATATGGAAAAAGAGACTAATGAAACTCTTGCTGATGGACGACTTTATGCACTGCTCCTATATATGTTTCACCTGATTGGGAGAAACCTTTTGAATTAATGTGTGATGTTAGTGATTATATAATTAGAGTTTTTTTAGGGCAGAAATATGATAAGATTTTTAAAGTTATATACTATGGTAGTAAGACTCTTAATAATGCTCAGATTAATTACACCACCACTGAAAGAGATTTATTAGCTATTGTATATGCTTTGATAAGTTTAGATAATATCTGATTGGAGCTAAATTTATAGTGCATACTGACCATTCGACCATTAAATATTTGATGCCAAAGAAGAATGCTAAACCAAGATTAATTTGATAGGTACTTCTGATGCAAGAGTTTTATTTTGTGATAGTCGATATAAAAGGGATTGATAATCAAATTACTGATCATCTATCTAGGCTAAAATAGGAAGAAATACTAGATATGGAAAAAGGAATTAACGTTTTTCTGATGAACAACTTTATGCTATAAAAGGATGGGAAATACCTTGGTATGCTGATATTGTAAATTATATTGTTAGTGGTATTTTACCTTGTGTGTTAACAAAACAACAGGAAAAGAAATTCATTTATGATGCAAAATCAGATTTTTTGGATGACCCTTATTTGTATAAACAATGCAAAGATTTAGTAATGAGACGATGTGTGCCTTATAGAGAAGTTTAGGAATTTATCCAAAAATGTCATGTTTCTGAATTTGGAGGTCATATTGGGAATGAAAGAACTGTTCATAAAATTTTGCAATATGGATTTTATTGGCCTAATCTGTTTAGACATGTTAATATATACATAAAAACATGTGATCGGTGTCAGAGAGTAGGTAATGTTTCAAAAAGTAATGAAATGCCTCTAAATTTTAATTTAGAAATTGAAATTTTTAAGGCATGGAGATTGGATTTTATGGGACCATTTATACCCTCATTCAGAAATACATACATATTAATTGCAGTGGATTATATTTCAAAATAGATTGAAGCAATTGCTTTACCTCGATGTGATGCTCATAGTGTTTCAAAATTTTTAATTAAAAATATTTTTACAAGATATGGAATGCTGAGGGTAATCATTACCGTTGTAGGATCTCATTTTATAAAAGCAACAGTTGCAAGATTGGTGAAAAAATATAATTTAGTGCATAAAGTTCCAACTGCTTATCATCCCTAGACAAGTGGTTTAGCAGAAGTATCTAATCGTGAAATTATGAGAATTTTGAAAAAGAGTGTTAATCCTAGTAAAATTTATTGGTCTACTAGATTAGATATTGCATTATGGGCATATAGGACGACCTATAAGACACCTATAGGAATGTCCCCTTATAGATTAATGTTTAGGAAGACTTGCCACTTTCCAGTTGAATTGGAGCATAAAGCTTATTGGGCTATAAAATAATTTAATTTCAATATGAAAGAAGTTGGTGAGAAAATATTACTGCAATTGAATGAGATTAAGGAAATCAAAAATGAACCTTACGATAATGCGAGGATTTATAAGGAAAAGTTGAAAGAATAGCATGATCGGAA
>NW_018165137.1:191858-213918 GCF_001263595.1 Phalaenopsis equestris | reverse complement strand
GTGGGATCGATATCTAGGACTTCATTAGAGCCCTATATTACTTGAGCGATACGTATACTTGCGTTGATAAGTGTGACTTTACAATTATTGAATATTTATTACGTCCATAATTATCTTGTATTTTTGAGCATATATAAAGTCGTGGTCAGCAACCTATATGTAATGTTGTTTATTTAGTTTTTGAGTTTATTTTGTTTGAGATATTTCACGTATATTTATGTTTATGTCTTTTTGTAGTCTTTATGTCTTTATGTAGTCCGTGTATTTGATACATTATTTAGAAACATCTTTATTTGCCTAAATTTTATGGAAAATTTGAGAATTTATTGGATAAAAATCGAAACGGCGAAAATTCTAAAGCCGACGCATGATGCGCCACTTTCTAGAGAGCTGGCGCATGACGCGCTGCGGGTTCGAAAATTTTTAAAATAATCAAATAGTAATTTTTTGCAGTTTTTGGTGGTTTCTTCTCCATATAACTCCTAAAAAATGACTCCAAACCATATTTTAGAGGGGGAAACGAGGGAAGAGTCACCATTTTCAATTTCTATGGCTTTCCACTCTAGAAACTCTGCTAGATTTGGAGTTTTCAATTGAAGAAAGTTAGTCAATTTTGATGCATAGAAATTACATGATCGAGTTATAGTAAAGAAGCGGCTTATCAAAGAAAGGGGATTTGTGAGTTGAGGATTCAACACATCGAATACTCGAGTAGAAGAGACTATTACGCAGAGGCTTTAGGAAGTGCTTTGCTACACTACTGCCGCTGTTGTTATTCCCGTAGTAAAATAATTTTATGCAAATCTTCATGGGATCAACTAAAGAATGATTTATGTGCGTGGTAGGTTTGTGTAATTCACTCCTTCAAGAATAAACAAGATGTTTATGATTGAAAATGTGTCTATCTGACATTATGCAAACTTTAATCCTACAAGAGAGAATATGAATGAACTCTACCGCTACCTTACAAATGAAGATGCTAATTGGGAGACCAGAGATGATGGAAATGTAAGTTTTCTTTCATCATTTTTAAATCCAGTTTCAAAAGCCTGACTCTTCTTTATTGCATCACTTCTTCATTGCATCGAAGTTACTGCTTACCATGAAAATTAATAAGGTCACTAAGGAGAGTGCCATTCTAAATTACTGTATTCAAACTGGATAACCTATTGATGTTGGAGCTATTATTTTGAAATCGATTTTGGGTTTGATTGTGAATGGATCTGCAACTGTACTGGAACATCCATCCACTATTTTCTTACTTCGTAGTCAAGCTCAAATACCTTATGAAAGTTGGGAAAAAGTGCTACTTCCTTAGAAGCCGATGGATTCAGAAGTTTACTGCAACTCTATTGGAATGGGAGATGAAAATAATATGAATGTACTGATAGATCAAGGATCTCAAAATTCATCACCTGTTCAACCTACTACAACTCAAGTGCACTTTTAAAAAGGATCAAGAAGATAGAAAAAGATGTGCAGAATCTCATGCACGTGATAGGGAATATTACTGAGATGTTGGATCATCTAGATTGGAGAATGAAGAAACATTTTGAGTATACAGGGCGTATTGAAAATGAATTGGTACGTATGTTCAAGAAACATGATTGGATTGAGGAGGAAAATTCAACTGATGAATTTCCTTTTTGACCCTTCTACAATATGTATGTGCACTACCAATCAATTAGAGATATCCAAAAGGACGATAGTGAAGATGATGTTTGATCTTAATTTATGCATGGAATGTTTTGTGTTGTACTGTTTGTTTTAGTTTGTTTTGTTGGATTGTATTTCCTTTCTAATGAACACTATCTATGTTTATGTTTTGAATTTTGATATTTAGATTTCAGTGTTAGGATGTTGGTTTGCTTTAGAACATTGAATTTGATGTTTGTTGGCTTCAAAATGTTAGTTTGTAGTAGCACCAATTTTATATATAAGTGTGAGTTTTGTATTGTTTTTGAAAGTTTGGTGTTAGTGTGATGGATATGTATGCTTAGAAAGGTTTATTTGAGTCAAATAGAGGTTGACGTAAAGCAGTACAAAGCATATTTCCATAAAAATTTAAATCTAGAAAATTTGAGCTTTAGCGCATGATGTGCCAACTTACAGAGCCTTGGTGCATGATGTGCCAAAAGTCTAAACACACTATATTGCCTAGATTACTGCAAAATTGCATAGATAAACTCCATTTTTGCTACTTGAGTCATCTTCTACCTCAAGACCTTGGTCTAGGGCATCACATTGTGGGCAAAAGAGAAGGATTCGAAGGCTAAAAACTATAAATTTCATCTTCTCTTAGTAAGAGCTTCATTTTAACTAAATTTTTTTTTATTTTCACCATGTTTTTTGGGAGGTCTAAAAATTAGAATTTTTTATGAAAATACTTGAAAAAAACTCATTGGTGAAAAGTTTCTTACCAAATAACCTTGCTTTAGGAATTAGATTTTTGATTTAGTAATTTATTTGGAATATATTTGGATTTTCATAGAATCTTCAAATGGCTCCCCAAGTCAAGAGAAAAAGGACATTCAAGGACTTTGACACAAGAAGATTTGTTAGTTTCAAAGCCCAACATAGTTATAATACTCAAATAGAGACCAAGAGAATGATCTAAGAGCGGGCATTTGCAATCCCGGGTGGCGAGGTTAAAAGATTGATTCTTGCTAGGAATTGGGAAAGATTCTGCTACTTCACTTTTGTAGCAATTGTCCTGATGGTTTGGGAGTTTTATGCAAACCTGAGATTCAATACTGAAGATCATATTCTAGTTAGAGGTAAACAAGTTGAATTTACTGTTGATCGGATCAATACTTTTATGATTTGAGGGGTGTATTTTTCGATGAATATGTTGCATTTGTGATGATTGATTCATCTTTTTTGGAAGTGATTGCATTTTTTACTGATGGAAGAGGGGAATGAAAGATTAAGAATAACAAGATAGTTAACTTTCCTATTTCCATGTTAACTATTCAGTCAAAAATATGGCACGACTTCATTTTTGCTAGACTATTGCCAACAAATCATTTGACTGATGTTACCAAAGATTGAATTGTACTAAACTATTGCATTTAGAACATGAAGGAAATAGATGTTGGTGCATTTACAGTTCAACATGCTCGGAGGATAGCTAGTAGTTCTACAGTTGGAGGATTGGGATACCCTGCCTTGATTTTCACTCTATGTGAACAATCAGGAGTAGAATCTCATAGAAATGAAGAGATATTATAGCCACAGAATTTTATTGGGAGGCATATGATTCAAAGAGTAGAATCATTTGTTTAATCTAGAAGTGGAAGAAGGGATAGGCCCTCTACATCTGTTGCAGGGGCATCTACTTCTAGATCTATATCACTTGAAGGTATTATGGATCAATTGATCATTCAATAGATAGATATAGTAAATATTCAAACTCAGTTGGGAGAAATAGGAGCAAGGAATGCATATAATGATGAATATCAGCAGAGGAGAGTTCAACATGTTATTGATTTTGAATGTCATAGTAAGACACCTTAGGGGTGAATCTAATGTGGACTTTCTTACTTGCCCCAGTTTCAATCCCTATACTCACATTCATGATGATAAAGAAGAAGAAGAAGAAGAATCAGATGATAAAAAGGAAGGAGATAAAGATTGATGTTTTATGAGTCTAGTTTAGTTGTTTTGATGTCTGTTTGTTGTTTGTGTTTGTATTGGGAAGTACTTTTATTTGAAACTTATTGTAGTAAAAGACTTTTTATGTTGTGTTGTGAACTGAATATATAATAGTAATTGTAGACTTTCACTTTTTCTGCATTTTTAGTATTTTCAGTTTAGTTTGTTAGTTTAGCTTTTCAGTTTTTGTATTTATATTTTTAATTCTCAGCAAGTTCTCTAGAATATATTATATTTTATTTAATGCTTTAAAACCTATATGTAGTTTTATAATTAGTACCTGCAGTATACTAGAGCCCAGTTATGTTCAGAAATCCTCTACAAGTTAGTTTTTATTTTTATGCATTTACTGTTTTCTTTCACCAACTAAAATCACCTACTAAATTTTATTCTATCTAAAAATATTTTTAAAGTCATTTAAAAACTTAAGTTTGGGGGAAAGAAAAATTTATTTTGAAAAGGAGAAACAAAATTTTATTTGTCCTTAAGTAACTCTATTTTTAAAAAATTAATTTAACATGGCCTAGGATATTAAGATTTAACTTTAAATGACTATACTTCAGTTTATAAGTATTAAGGTAAATTTAGGTAAAGAATTTTTAATAATGAAGGTCAATTCTAAAGTTGAAGATATTTGGTATGATAGGATAATGAAGTTCTTTTTCATATGAATGTTGTAAATGTCCTTAATATGACGAATTGCTATTCTTCTTAAAATGAATAGAGATTCAAAAATCTTCAATTTTATTGCTAAGTATTCTTAAACTTAGAACTTTAATCTAAGTTATTAAAGCCTATTTCTTAAATTTTGTTATTCAATTTTTATTAAACTAAAGTATAGAAGTTATAAGTTAATCTCTATCCTAAGTCTCTCTATCCTATCCTAAGTCATATGCTTTTATCTAATAAAAGTGTCACTTGAGGGCAAGTAACATTTAAGTTTGGGGGATTTTGGCTTATCATCCATGAGCCAATATTCAAGCCAAAAATCTACTTTACCATCCAGCTCATCACATATGTAGTAATCTTTAGCCTACTCCTTTACCTTCAATATATTTATCTAGGTTTTAGAGTCTCCCATCTTCTGCATTGTGACATATGGGTGTATGTCCTTACAATATTTATTAATCATAAAATTAGCCCAGAGTGTATTTTGTTGCCTAACTTTAATCCATAATTTACAAAAATATATTTAATTAACTTGTTGAAACTTTTTGAAACCCGACCTGTTGCTTCAATTGGTAGACATATTTTCTCTCACCTTGTCCAATGTGTTTGCTTCTGCTACCAAGACCGTAGAAATCTATTTAGGATTAGTTACAAGATCTTTTGAGTGCTTTTTCTTCATCTTATCATTTGTATTGTGTATAACGAAAAGGAAGTGAGTATGCTTTTAAGAAGAGTAATTTTGCCCCCAATAGATAGGAAGAATGTTGTTGAACAATTGATTTGCTTGGCTACCTTTTCCACCACTTCATCAGATTGGGTTTGTTTTCTGATCCCAATTTTCTATATAGATAGATGTAAAATGCGATTTATGCGATTAATTTCCTTAATAGATATTCTTTTTTTGCAATGGCGCCAAAAACTTGGTGTCAAGCAAAAGCTAAGTAAATCTTTCACTATGAAATAAATAAGAATGCAGTTATAATTTTAAATATGGGATATTCTGCAAGTATATGTATAATTATCAAGTAATATAGAACTTTCTGATTAAGTCCCGAATATCAAACCCATATGAGGAACTATATTTAGATAACAAAATTTTACTTAGCAATATATTCTAACATAAACTTATAATTTTTGATAATTTGAAAATAAAGCAAGTAGCTAATTAACTTAACTAAAATGTTTGAAAGATGAAGGCAATATAAATAAAACATTTTTTTCCTTATCATGAATCAGTGATAACTATAAGAATATTATTGTGGAATTATATTAAATGTGTTGTGTCAAATAAGAGCAATAATATTCTTTAGTCTTATAAGAGATGTCATAAAGAACATTGGCTAATCTATAGTTTGAATAGTTTTGAAGACCGACTAGGCAGGGAAGATACTAGCTCTCACTCTAAAGTTCCCTCTTCTCCCTCCACCTGGGGGCTAACATCTCGTATCAAAACCTAAAACTATAAACCAAATTGGGGGCTTTAGCCTGTCACTCTAAAGTTCTCTAATTCTACACCTTTGAAAAGTTTTTTTCCTTATTTATTTGCACTCAACTCCATGAACTACATTCTCATTCATGAAATTAATATGTGACTCCAACTATTTGTTGACTAAGACAATATCATCTCGGATCTTACATGTTCTCACAATAGGTATTAACATCTTAATTGGCCATATCAAGAAGTAAATGAAGTGTAAGATTTTGAATCATCACAACTTCTTCAAACATTGAAGTCTAATACTTCACATAGCTTACTTTAAATATTTAATCACTTATCATTTTAAGGAAAAAGATAAATAAAACTACTCAAAATCTATGGAGAAAACACAACCACACATGAGTTTAAAAGTAGAAATTATGCACACAAACAAGAAATCTAAATTAAAATCAAGTGTCAAATTCTCAAACAAGAAATCATGCACACAAACATGACACAAAGATGAACACTTATCTCAAATTCTCTCCACCAAAAGCCTTGAATTTCCACCAAAAGCAATTCTCTCCACCAAAAGCCTTGAATTTCCTTTGAATTCTCTTCCTTCTCTCACAATACAAACTAACACTCAAAGTAAAATAAAATAAAGGTGGCCGCCAGAGGCGACGAGAATGAAATGTGAAGTTTGATGGATATCTGGCCCCTTCTCCTAGAAAATCTAAGTCTTTTCTTATAAAAATCCAAGGGGTGCCTTGGTGTCACTTCAAAAAGGTGTCTCCATTCAATGAATCTTCTAGAAGTTGCCTCCTCATAAGTCAATTGAATGCATTTTTGTGTTCATGGGCTATTTCCCATATTTTAATTAAAGGCTGCTTCAAACACATCTTTAAAAATCCGCTCAATTTAAATAATTCATCAAGTAACTACTTCTGGTGCGTAAGCACGGGGTACCTGACGCTTAGGTGCGGAGCCTTTAGCGCTTAGGTGTCAGACTGGGCGCTTAGGCACCCCATTTCATTTTTTGTATTTTTCTTCATTTTGCTCCAAATATGACCCTTTTTCACTCCTTTTATCATTTTTCATCCATTTGATTGTACCTGCAAATTTGATTGTACCTGCACCTGCAAGAAAAACACACAAATACTTTTCATTAAAGTGCAATATCTAAAAAATAGGTATAAAATGTGTATAAAAATACTATATATTTTAGGTGTATCATTTTCTCTTCCCTTTTAGTAATTTTATTCCCAAATAATTCATTAAAAGTTTTGCAGGTTTAAAGTTGGTAAAATCTCTGATCGAATGTTTAAGTGATGTTTCCAATTTTTTGCTAAATAAAATTTGGTATTTCTGGTTATTTAGCTTCATATCAAATCTACCTTGAAAAAAGATTAAAGATGTTATATGTTTTTCTCACAACCTTTTAAGTAGCATTAGTCAACACAATGAGATTCATCAGCCTAAATTAAATGTCTCACTAAGCATGAGGATCTGCATACATACCTAATGAAATGATGTTATTGATGAGCTTGATTGAGTAAGCTTGACCGTGCGCGAGCGCGTGATCGCGCGCAACCGCTCGCGGTAATCAATAGCTAAGATGAAGATGTTAGGGGAAAGGGGATCTCCTTTCTTGATTCCTTTACTAACATTGAAGAAGCCATGATAGCTTCAATTTATGAGAATGGTATAAAAATTTCTCTTCTCTTTTAGTAATTTTATTCCCAAATAATTCATTAAAAGTTTTGCAGGTTTAAAGTTGGTAAAATCTCTGATCGAATGTTTAAGTGATGTTTCCAATTTTTTGCTAAATAAAATTTGGTATTTCTGGTTATTTAGCTTCATATCAAATCTACCTTGAAAAAAGATTAAAGATGTTATATGTTTTTCTCACAACCTTTTAAGTAGCATTAGTCAACACAATGAGATTCATCAGCCTAAATTAAATGTCTCACTAAGCATGAGGATCTGCATACATACCTAATGAAATGATGTTATTGATGAGCTTGATTGAGTAAGCTTGACCGTGCGCGAGCGCGTGATCGCGCGCAACCGCTCGCGGTAATCAATAGCTAAGATGAAGATGTTAGGGGAAAGGGGATCTCCTTTCTTGATTCCTTTACTAACATTGAAGAAGCCATGATAGCTTCAATTTATGAGAATGGTATAAAAATTATTATGAACCCATCTACCCACAAAATCACAAAATCACAAAATGCAATGTTGAAACCCCCTGCCTTCAGAACATTTAATTTAAACTTCTAATTTATAGACTCATAGGCTTTTTTAAGATCCAATTTGAGCATTATTTTACCCCCTCTATAAGGCCTATCAAGTTATACTTCTTTTGTAAGTAGATTATTGTCTTTTGATATTCCTTCCTCTAACAAAAGCAGACTGGTTAGGTTCAATTAACATGTGTAAATGTGGTTGGAGCCTCTAGAAAATGATTTTGTTGATGAGCTTTGCTATCACTATTGAAGGGCAAATATGTCTAAATTGATCCCAACTCTCCTTTCTCTCCTCTAAAGGTATTAAAGTAATAGTTGAGGTTACAAAGTATTTAGGGAGATCAACACCTTTGAAGAAGTTAATACCACATCATTCCTTACAATATCTAATGATTTTATGTAAATGTCAAAAATAAAGCCATTTGCACCTATAGCTTTATTCCCATCCATAGAATTTCGTGCTTGGAAAATTTATTTCTCTTCATGCAAAGAAGTAATATTTATTTGAGTGGCCACCTCCACACTATCAAAAATCATGTTAGAATCTATAATTTGTCACTCCATTTCCTCTTGGTTCATAATCTATTAAAAGTAGTTGACATCACTATTTGTAAACTGAGTAGGGTCGGTGATCTAGTCACCACCAGGTTCATTAATTTTAAAATTGCATTGGTTTTTCTTCTCTGTCTAATGCATGCATGAAAAAAATTAATATTTTTATCCTCCTCATAGAATTTTTTCTCAGATACTTTTTATTTCAGAAACTTTTCCTTCCAATTTATTGCTCGAAGTAGATTTGCATTTACTTCATATAACTCTTGATATGTGATAGCCCCATCATCAACAGCCTTTTCCAATCTTTGTACCTCCTGCTTAGCATTTTTCATCTAAGTTGCTTAGTGTCCAAAACACTCCTAATTCCATCTTCTCAAATTCCTCAATACATTTTTCTGCATTTCCCATAACTCCTACCATTTGTACCCTCATTTGTTGCACACCATGAATCCTTTATAACATTTATAAAATTTGTATGCCCAACCCAAACATTTATGTATCTAAAATTAGATTTACTATTACGCACATTAGTAGAAATTGTTAACACAATTGGTCTATGATCTGAGTAGGCAAATGATAGGTGCTTTACACTAGTATGTAGAGATTCATCAAACCATTGGAGATTCACAAAAGTGGCCACCTCCACACTATCAAAAATCATGTTAGAAAATCTATAGCTTTATTCCAATGGTTTGATGAATCTCTACATAAGAAGTAATATGCTTTATCTATCATAAAGTTTACCTCTTTTCCAAGTATCAGTAGGTCTCTGGAAACTCAAGTCTACAAGATTACCTGCCTCAATACTATTTGTAAAATCAATCATGTTATTAATATCAATAGGCTAGCCTCCCCACTTTTTAATTGGACTTGCAATGTTGTTAAAATCTCCACCTATGCACCAAAATTTTGAAATATTTCCATTAATAAGCTTCAAATTATTCCATAATTCAAATTTTTTATTTTTTGAGAAACCAAGATATACAAACGTAGCAAATGTATTGAAATCATCAATTTTTAATTCAATATGCAAAAATTATGGATGGTTAATCAAAATTCTCCAAGAGGCTTCCTTTCTGCAAAACAATCAAATTTCACTATTAATATTAGTATAGTGCATAGAGCCAATAAACTTTTTAATAAACATTTCTTGGTTTTTTTATACCATAGGTTCTAAGATAGCCAAGCAAAAAAAACTTATGTTTCCTGTTAAGATTGAGCACTCTATTAAGGGAATCAGGATCAGTCATTCCCTTAATCTTCCAACATAAAATTTTAATCATGATGAGTAACTTCCCTAACCTTGTATTTTTGGACAAGGACTTTTTTTTTTGATTATATGAAGTTCCACCAGTAATAATGATATTGTCCTTAAGAAGAATTCTGAGTTCCATGTTGCCCTTTTCCTTCTTCTGCTTTTTTGAATTTCCCAATCCTTGTCCATAGTTTGTCTCATTTGAGGAATAGAACTTTCTTCAATGATAGCTATTGAATTATCAACTATTATTGATAATTTATTGGTAAAGGTAAAGGAACTTCTTCAATCAAATTTTGCTCCACATGTTTTATATCATTGATTTGGGTATCCACATTTTCTTCTCTATTTTGAATTTTTTTGAGATGTGTATGGGAGGTCTATCTTCAGAGTGATTTGAATTCATGTCATTTATAACATTTGTGTTATTCTCTTCTATGTGGTTCCTGTCATGCCTGTTTTCTATCCCTTTTCCTATCTCAAAATTTTTCCCATTGCCAACTAGTTCATCCAAAGCATTAAGATGTATAGGGGGTGTGCTTCAAGTTTAGGGTGTAGCCTAAATCATTTCTCATTAGTATATTTAAACTTCATATAGTTTTCACAATAATATGGTTTTTGTTACATCACCATATATTGGAAATAGCCATTGTGAGCTGTTCCAATATGAATTTCTTTAACTTCAGAGAGTTTTTTGTCTCTTTTCACAAGTATTCCTACAGCAGAAGGTATAGTACAGTTAAAAGTGGGTACATCCAATTTCATTGGTCTACCCAAGATGGTCCCAAGAGAGAAAAAGATCTGATGGTTAAATAGGTGAAGCTTTAGCCCAGGGAATTTAAACCAAATAGGGGTAATAGGTGGTTTTTGGCCAAGGTCAAAATATGTTGACCATTTCAATAATTTCATAAATTTAATATCAATTTATATATACTTCTTGGAAAAAACTCTAGCATAATCTTCTTCTTTAGATAGTTGAATCATAACAGGTTTCCCATCAAATAATTCTTCCTTCCACTCACCAACAAGCTTCATGTTTTCAAAAGTTTCCCTTATAATTTTCGTTTTGGATGTCCTAGCAGAAATTTACCAACAAGGGTGAACTTGTAAGATTCAACCAAAGAGGAAACTTCATTTTTAGTAATGAAAAGGGTAGGTCTCCCACTCTTTTTACAAGACTTCTTCACATACTTGCACAGCCCTTTGTCCTCATATGCATCATGGTAATGTTGGGGGAAAACTAGGTTATAAAGTTGGACATTTTGATATTGATTATTTGCCACAATTTTAGCAAAGGAATAGCTTTTTAAAATATGTAAAGCTTCAACCTCATGATAAAAACTAATAATAGTCAAACAAGCCAATGCAATAGTAATTTAGATGAACAATACCCGATAGAGAAAAATACCAGAAATGAAAAGAAATAAAAACCATGGAAGCTTAAAATTGTAAGAGAAGATAGTAGAACACAATAAATCAATCACCAAATCCATCAAAGAGGATTTGGCAACTCAAGAGAGAAAACCAGTGCTACTCGAGCAACCATTGTATATATGTGTGTGTGCGTATATATATATATACATATATATATATATATATATATATATTGAAAAGGACACTTCTATTGATAAATATCAGCTTACAATTCTAAAATGGGGAACATCAAGAAGGTCCCCAGAAAGCAAAAAAAGGAGAGGAGAGGGGGGTGAAGAGGAAACAGAAATAGAACTAGAGCATAGACCATATCTAGCAAGCCAGTTAGCAGGTTTGTTTCCTTCCCTGTAGTTGAAGGTAAAATGTGCATTGAGTTGTGAGCATAACAATTTGATTTTCTGGATCCAGTGTGAATGATGCCAAGGAGACTGTCCCTCTGACTCCAACAATGTAATCAACATGGTAGAGTCCACTTCCACACACAAACTTGACCAATTAACCTTAACAGCCAGCATGATAGCCCAATAAACTGCTATAAGTTTAGTTTTCAGTGCATCTGAGGCAATTACAAGAGCATGGAAGAGTAATATGCACTTTCCATAATGGTTTCTAAAACCCCCTCCCACATCAGCACCAAGCACAGAGAAACTCCCATCAGTGTTTACTTTAATATTGGAGGGTTCAGGAGGCCTCCAATACACTTTACAGATCAAAGGATGCACTAAATTCCTGGAGGGGTGGAATTATAGATGTTAGGAAACCTCTTATGTGGTATCAATTTTTGGAGGAAAATAGTACAGTTTCTCACCACCTGTGCAACAGAGGAAGATTTGCCCTCAAATTTAGCATGATTTCTGGCCATCCAAAGGAATCAGGCAACCAGGAAAGGAATGGATCCAAACTTTTTTTTGTTCCAGCTATATCAACAGGACTGTAATTGATCTCATTTAAAATTAGATTCTAACAGTGTCAGGTGTTTAAATAGTTCAGTCCAGACATCCTGAGAGAAACTGCATTCAAAGAAGAGGTGAGGAATGGAGTCCTCCTCCACCAAGCACATATGACATTTAGAAGGGACCCTCAATCCTTTTAGTTTGAGGATATCATCAGTTGGTAGTAACCTATGGAAGGTTCTCCAGTAGAAAAAAAAAACATTGATGGAGATAGGAATTTGTTCCAGATAGTTTCCCCTCAGGGCACCTGATCCCAACAGAAGAGTTTAGAGTAAAATTCTTTGGTGAGACTTTGATTTGTATGAACCTGCCAGATGATTTTATTAGGTCTACCTCTGTCAAATTGTAACTTAGATATGTGAGTAATAGATGGTTCCTGAAGTAGAGTAGACATTTAGGGAGGGACCATTAGTTACCCTCCCAACATTCAGCCACTTTGAGTTGTAGGTTAGAATGATTGGAACAAGGCATAAGTCACCCCTCAGGGCACCAGTGGTCCAACCAAAAACTTACCTCCCCATTCCCCAAGTATCAGAGGAATAAATCTTTAGGAATATGTCTGATTTTGAGCATGCTAACCCACATCTTGGAGTCTCCCAATTTCCTAGTAGTAAGGGTAGGGTGTTGATCTTTACAATACTTTCCCATTATGAATTTTGCCCACAAAGAATATTAGGCCCTAAACTTGATCCAAATTTTTCACAAATTAACTTGTAAGAGATGTTGCAACCCATTAAAACCAATACCTCCAGCCATAGCAGGTTTTGCTACCTTTTGCTAAGAAGCCCAATGTAATTGTTGTCTTTGTCCAGACCACAAAATCTATTTAAATCCCTTTCTAGGTGTATTTGAGTGCTCTTTTTTAGATTATTCATCTATAGGATGTACGAAGGGAAAGTTGTGTGTATACTTTTTAGCAAAGTAATTCTACCTCCATTAGATAGAAAGGACTGTGTCCAGCATGGAAGGTAGGTTGTGATTTTATTCAAGACCTTATCAAACTGAACCTGCTTAGATCTGCCATTAATGAGAAGTACTCCAAGGTATTTGATAGGGAGTTGAGAGCTAGAAAACCTAGTGTAATCAGAGATCCATTGCTTGCCGTTGGGAGAGACTCTTTTGTGGAAGATTAGTTGACATTTGTCAGGATTGAAAATCATCCCTGAGTGAGACTGGAACATTTGAAGACATTTAAATACTTTGTTGGCAGCAAACTTATAGGCCCTAGAGAACACCATAATATCATCAACATATATAAGATGAGAAATGGACACTTTAGATTTATGGTGATAGCAGGAGTAGTTGTGGGAGAGGAGGTTTAAGTTGAGTATTATGGATAGGTAGTCCATGGCCAGAATGAAAATAGTGGGTGAGAGTGGATCCCCTTATTTCAGCCCTCTAGTGGCAATAAAGAACCCCTCGGTTTGTCCATTAATGAGAATAGAGTGAGCATTGTTTAATAACCATCTATGGATGAGGGTGCAGAAGTTGGTAGGAAAACCTCTAGCAGAAAGGATGTCCATTACGAATTTTCAGCTTATGGTATCATAAGCCTTTTTGATATCGAGTTTGCAAATCAGATTGCCCCCTACAAGGCTTATTCAGATCCAAAACCAGCTCTTGTGCAAGAAGTACATTATCAGTTATAGATCTCCCTTTGACAAAGGCAATTTGATTGGGGCTAATCAGTTTGTCAAGATGGGTTGCAGTCTTTTAACTATGATTTTGCTAATAATTTTGCTAATTACAGAAGTGAGGTAAATAGGCCAAAAGTGACCCAAATTTTTCTAAACATCAGATTTAGGTATCAGTATAAAGCTAAACTCATAGAAGTACTTAGGAAGGTTATGGCCTTGGAAGAAACTCCTCACATCAGTAATAACATCCATCTTAATGATATCCCATGATTTTTTATAGAAGTCTGCAGTGAAACCATCAGGCCCAGCAGTTTTCAAAGGGCCATCCATATCTCCTAGTCAAAAGGGGGATCAGTTACCATAAGGTTTCTGGTATAGGATATGTCTTCCATGAAGTAGTTTTTATCAACATGTGACCTGTGGTCTGAATCATGATTTAGTAGTTTCTTATAGCATGAGATTTCATCTCTAGTAATTGCATCATTATCATTAAGCCAGACCCCCTCAATAGATTATATTGAATGGATAGTGTTGCACTTCCTTCTGTACTTAATAAAGGCATGATAGAATTTAGTATTCATGTCTCCTTCAGTGAAGATGTTAATAGAAGCCTTCTATTTTAAGAACAGTTCTTGATACTCTATGGCTGTGAGAAGATTATTTTGTGCAATTAATAAAGTCTTTTCCTTAGCAAATCCATTCTGGATAGCAAGTTCAAGTTTCTTTACTTCTTTTTCAGCAATGTTGACAAAATTTAGAACATTGCCAAAGGATGTCCAGCTCCATTTCCTAAGGGCTATGCCAATCTTGATCTGTAAGATGCTAAGTTTAACCAGTGGTTTAGAATGTATAACTCCACACCAATTAGTGGAGACAATGTTCAAAAAATAATGATGGGTGGACCACATATTAAGGTATCTGAAATGAGCGGGTTGCTCAAAGCTATAAGAGGAGGTAATGGAGACAAGCAAAGGTCTATGGTCTGAGTCAGCATGGCTCAAATGAGTTACATAAGTAAGCAGGAATTGAGAGTACCATAGATCATTCACTAGAATTCTATCCAATCTTTCCCAGAGATGCCCCCTCTTCCAAGTGAAAGCAGGTCCCTTGAAGCCCAGATTAAACATAAATGCTAGTTAGATGTTATCACTAAAATGTGTCATTTTGGAGAGATTAGGAGTCCTGCCCCAAAATTTTTCAGCAGAAGAAGTTATGCAAATGAAGTCTATCCCCACCAGCCATGGGGAGTGCATATGTTTACTTGTATTATGGAGGCAGTCCCAGAGTTCTCTTCTATCCTCTTTTTTTCACTCAGCATAAATAAAATAAGCATGACCAAAGTGACCATTAATCTAAAAAAAGATATGCACAAATTGTTGGTGGTCCACCAGAACATTCCAAGAAATTTCCTTTCTACAAAATAGCCAGATTTTGTTATTATTGTTAGAATAATGAGAAAAATTAGTAAAATTGTTGATAATTCTTTGAGGGCACCTATGAACCATAAGTTCAAAAATAGCAATGCACCAAAGCTGATATTTTTTGTTTAGGTGTAGAATTCTTTTGAGGGAGAGAGTGTGAGCAATTCCCCTATTATTCTAACATAGAAAATTAATCATCTTGTGGAGTGGGATGGATGGAAGGTTGTGATCTGGATCTTGTTCTGCCTCTAGTAGGTTTGGAGGGGGAACCAACCTTCACATTTGTGCCTACTCCATGCACCTGAGGGATGAGTCCTTTTTGGAGTTTTTGTACTTCAGTGACTTTTTTCTTCTTCTTTTTTGCTGTGTGAATATGCCAATCCTCTTCCATATTCTTCTACATTTCTATAATGGTGTCATTGGCAGGAATTGATGGTAAAATGTTGGGATTTTTGGAAGGGCATACCATATCCACACTTCCATCAAAAATTGGTTCAGATGAAGGTGGAGTGACTATCAAAACCTCATTTAATTCTTTCCTCGCTGGTATCAAGTAAGGATCAGAGTTTGGGGTAGTGGAAGAAGTAGGAGTAACTCCTAAAGGTTCCCTAGAATTTTCTTGTACAAATGTGATTATAGGGGGAAGTTCACCTACAGCAGGGTGAACAGTATGCTAAGCTTGGAGAGACTCTTTTTGAGTTGTATTAGAATTTATTTTGGAAGGGAGGTGAAGCCTATAACATCTATATAAAGTATGCCCAACCATTTTATAATGTTGACAATAGTAAGGTTTTTGCTCCAACACCACTTCTTGCCAGAACCCATCCTGTTCAGTCCCAATCCAAATTCTTTTCAATTCTGGGAGGGTGATATCCCCGTCAATGAGAATTCTAGCACATGCAGGCTTGGCTTTATTGTAAGTTGGAGTTTCCACCTTAAGTGGTGTTCCCAAAGCTCTCACAATATTGAATAAAGCATTAAGATTGAAAAATTGAAGAGGGAGTCCAGGCAGTTTGAACCAAAGAGGCACCACAGGTGGGTCTTTGCTAGGGTCAAAGCCTGGAGTCCATTTCAATACTTTCATAGTAGTTCCAACAATCATTATAGATTGCTTAGCAAACAACCTAGCATAATCCTCTTCTACAGTGAGCTGGATTAAGAAACGTCTCCCATCATGTAATCCCACTTTCCAAGCCCCAATAAACTTGAGAGATTCAAAGTAATTTATTACTAACCCCATTTTTGGATGTCTCAAAAGGAACTTGCCAACCAGTGTGAACTGGACCTCTTCATTCAGAGATTTCATATCTTATTCAGAAAAGTAGATGGCAGATTCACCATCCTTCACACCTAAGGGATGAATGGAGGGACAAGACCCCTTGCCAGCAGCAGTATCATGTAAGGACTGAGGGAACACTAAATTGTCAGAGTCTTTTAAAGTGACTTGAGCATTACCAACCACTCCAGCACAAGTGTCCTTAGTCTACTAGGCATTGGTTTCCACATATATAAGAAAAGCCATAGAAACTCCAAACCTTAAGGCAGCACTGAGCAACCTTCAATGGAATAGTAAAACATCAAATTCTTGTATGTGTGTATATATATATATACTTTTTTCTTTTGGAAAAGACTACCTAGGTTTACTCACATGGAGTACCCTGTAGCAATAATTGATCCAAAAAAGAAAGTCTATTACATGATAAAAGGTAAAAGTATATATATATATATATATGATATATAACAACACATTGAAGATAACTCTCATTTTATATACATACAACTGCTAATATTTTATAACAAAGCATAGAAGATGCACAATCAGGATAACCATGGCTTCACCAATATGAGCACATTACAAAACATAGCAGCTACAAAACCAAAATAACTTCTAATGAGTTCACCAATATGAGCTTATAACAAAACATCATGCAACTATAAATAGATGTTGAAATTCAAGCATAGCTCAGCAGCCACATTCGCGTAGGAAAACAAGAATTTCAGCTCCATCTTCCATTCCCAACTTTAAAGGTGTATCGTAATATCTAATATAACGATGATCAAAGAGGAAGCGAAGCTTATTCAATGTAAGAGATAGAGGATCACGATAGACATCCATAAGCTTCCACAACAGAGTAGTACGATACATCCTGAAGAACCTTTCATTCTCAACCTGGTCTTTTACTTTGACGACGATATTTTCTTCTTCCTATTTTGGCTCCGCGCCCTCATCCGATATATATATATATATATATATATATATATATATATATATATATCCTTTTTACACAGCATGAATGTGGGGAATTGCCAAATTATTCCCATGTAATAGAGAAGATAGATGAGAAGGAGGAGAGTTTCCTACTACTATTTGTTCAGTATTCCTCCCCAAGGAAGCCAACCAATGGACAAGACCATTACCTTCTCTAAGAATGTGTTTGAATTTCACCCAACAGATGTTTAGAAAGTGCTTCATTTTATTTTTCCACCTGATAATATGCCAAGGAGGTGCTTCATCATTCAATAGTATTTAGATATAAGTAAGGGAGTCAGATTTTATCAATTGGCGCATTTGGCAATGGTAAGGAAAGACGATGGCCCAATAAATGGCCATCATTTCAGCCTCCAATGCATTAGAAGCCCAAGTAAGAGAAGAGAAAAACAAAAGACACTTCCCCTGGGAGTTCCTAAAAACTCCCCCAAATTCGGCTGCACCCCTGCAGTAACTACCATCAATATTCACTTTCAACCAACATGGAGGAGGGGTCCAAAAGATTTAGGAAGGCATGAAACTTTGCTAAATTTTTGTACTTGGCATCCAATTCTTGAAGAGATTGGGGAAGTGATGGTATTAAATAAGCTTCTGGATATAAGAAGTACAATTGAAAACCACAGAATTGACCAAAGGATGATGTTCCTCATACTTAGCTTGATTTTTGCTCATCCATATGAACGATGCTACCAAACAGAGAATAACCAGGAGATTTGCTTCATTCCAGTCCCACCAACATCTGGAAAATTTAAACCAGCTAACTTTGAAAGTATAAATGTTAAGCTGTCTAAGTAGGCCTGACCAGACTCTTTGAGAGAAGTCACAAGTAAAAAAGAGGTTTTCCAAAGACTCTTCATCTGTATTACACAAAGAGCAACTGGAGGGACCCCTCAGGTATTTCATTTTTAAAATATCATCATTGGGGAGCAGTGAATGCCAAAGCCTCCAACAGAAGAAAGACATAGAGGGCCTTAGCAGCTTTCCCCAAATGGCTTTACCCTAAACAACTTGATTCCAATTGAAGAACTTATGATAAATATATGTAGAAAGTTTCTGTGAGGAAGATTGCTTAGTGATGATTCTATCCTTCTTATTAGTGAAGAATGAAGTGTTCTTAACCAATTTAATTTGATCACTAGTGATTATAGTGTTCAGCATTCTGCAGTTCCACTGGTCATCAGACCAGTAATCTTTGACCTGACAGTGATAATTGGAATTGGGGATAATACAAGCAAGCTTCTCCTCATTCTACACCCATTGATCCAACCAAAAATTTATTTGCGCCTCTCCCAGTTTCCATAGGAATAAATCCTCTGCTTCATTTATGATAGCCAACAGTTTGGACCAAACCCTGGAATCCCCTATTTTTTTAGTAACAAGAGTGGGGTGCACATACCTGCAGTACTTACCCATTATATGTTTAGCCCAAAGGCAATCTGGGGCCCTGAATTTGATCCATAGCTTACAAATATTAATAAAATTGAGGTGTTGGAAGTCCTTAAAAACCAAACCCCCAACTTGAAGAGGTTTGCATAGTTTCTTCCAAGAGAGCCAGTGGAGCTGTTTCTTCTGTCCAGACCATAGAAATTTGTTAAAGATTATCCCCAAGAGCACTTGAGTACCTTTCTTCATGGTAAACATCTGTAGGGCACAAGAAAAGATAACAGTCAAAATACTTTTTTTCAATAAAGTAATCCTCCCCCTGTTTGATAAGATGGTGTTAGTCCAGCAATGGAGTTGGGCTTTGATATGATCAATCACTTCATTGAATTGTATTTGCTTGGTTCTACCTTTGAGTAGTAGTACACCAAGCTACTTAATAGGAAGAGATGCAAGGATAAACCCAGTGTGTTGAGAGATCCAGTGTTTAATCTGAGGTTTTGTGTTAACACTAACAAAAACTTGGCATTTTTGCTGGTTAAGATCCATACCTGAAGTGTGTTGAAAGTGTTTGAGGCTCTAATATAAAGCCCTGACAACAATTTTTGAAGCATTGGAGAAAATTATGATATCATCTGCATAAGACAAGTGACTTATAATAATATTGGATTTGTGGTGATAAGCCAAGTGAGGAGAGGTATCAAACATATCGTTTAGTAGCCTTGAAAAGTAATCCAGAGCTAAAATAAAGATTGTAGGAGACAAAATGTCCCCTTGCTTAATTTCCCTGGAGGTAGTGAAGAAGCCATAGCTTTTTTCATTGATCAGAATAGAATGAGCATTGCATTTTATCCATCTTCCAATAAAATTTATGAAGTCAACATAAAGCCCCTAGCTTATAGAGTTTCCAATATGAAATCCCAATTGATAGTGTCATAAGCCTTCTTACTATCAAGTTTGAAAATGGCATTCCTCCCTCTACATTTTCTATCAAGATCTAGCAAAAGCTCCTGAGCCAACATTATATTATCTGTGATATTTCTTCCCTTAACAAAAGCTACCTGATTAGGACAAATGAGGTTTTGGAGATGTGGTTGAAGTCTGGAAACTATAATCTTGCTAATTAATTTAGAGATGACATTTGTTAAGCTGATGGGTCTAAAATCTCCCCAATTTTTCCTGATTTGATTTTTCGGTATCAAAGTGATTCCAAAAGAAGTGAAATACCTGGGAGGATCAACACCACTGAAGAAAATATGAACAGCAAGAGTAACCTCTTTGCTAGTTTTTGACCAAGAAGCCTTATAAAATGTGGAGGTAAATCCATCTGAACCAACAGACTTTTGCACATCTATAGAGTCTAAAGCAACTTTAATTTCAGCCTCCAAAGGTATTTGAGTCATATCTAACCTGTACAAATAGTCCCAACAATCAGAGAAAAGATCAGCCTCAATGGGAATTCTAGAGGGTGGCCTGCTTGCGAACAGATTTTGAAAATAACTGACAGCATCTTGGGCAATCTCCCCAGCATCAGTTAGGTTTTGACCTACAGAATTAGTGATATAGAGGATAATGTTACATATTCTGGTCCATCTGAACCAACAGACTTTTGCACATCTATAGAGTCTAAAGCAACTTTAATTTCAGCCTCCAAAGGTATTTGAGTCATATCTAACCTGTACAAATAGTCCCAACAATCAGAGAAAAGATTAGCCTCAATGGGAGTTCTAGAGGGTGGCCTGCTTGCGAACAGATTTTGAAAATAACTGACAACATCTTGGGCAATCTCCCCAACATCAGTTAGGTTTTGACCTACATAATTAGTGATATAGAGGATAATGTTACATATTCTGGTGAAATTGATACAAGCATGTAAAAACTGGTGTTTCTATCTCCCTCAGTGAATTTAGTGATAGCAGCCTTTTGCTTAAGAAAAGCTTCATTATAATTGATCTGGGAGATACGTGTCTCATTAGCTTTTATAATTCAGCTTCAGAGCTCAGTCCCATATGAAATTCAGCTCCCAAGCTGAAAATCTCCTCTTGAGCAGCTTTCTGGTTATCATGTACATTTCCAAACTTTTCCCAATTCCACCTTCTAAGATGAGAAGCAACTTTTTTTAAGATGCCAACCTAAGGGTTACCATTAACTTCAGAAATCCTGACTTTATCAATTTCTTTATGGAAGACAGTGTGGAGAGCCCACATGTTTTAAAATCTGAAGAGAGTGCCTCTAGAACTAGATGAATTTTTGATGGAACAAAAGAGAGGCCTGTGGTCAGACTCTGCCATAGCAAGATGAGAAACAATAGTATAAATAAAAGCATGGAGCCACTAGGAATTGCCCAACATTATGTCCAGCCTCTCCCACAGGGTGCCCCTTCTCTAAGTAAATTGAGGGTCTTGGCAACCCAAATCAAAGATTGCAGCATCAATAATGAAATCATTGAACCTAGCCATAGATGAAGGCAAAGGTGGTCTGACATCTCTTTTTTCAGAAGTTGAGGTGATGTAGTTAAAGTCTCCCCCCAAAATCCAGAAGGAGTCAATAAATTGACCAATATGCAGTAACTCTTGTCAAAGTGATTGTTGTTGACTGGCATTGCTGCTGGCATAGATAAATGTAGAATACCCAACTGAGCACCAATAGATAATTGGATATGAATGAATTGGGAGTGGTTATAAAGAACAGACCACTGTAACTCAGATCTAGCAAAGATCCAAATTTTGTTATTCAAATTGAAAAAATGAGTAAACGTAGGAAATTTTCTTAAAATTTTTTTAGGGTACTTAGTGACCATAGGCTTTAAAAAACAAAATACCAAATTTTGTGAGTTCTGATGAGATAAATTAATCTCTTAAGTGAGGAGGGGTGGGCCACTCCCCTTATATTCCATCACAAAAAATTGATCATTGAGAAAAGGTCTTCCCCTTCCCTCTAGTTCTAGGGTAGGGTTCAGCTTGCGAGTGTATGAAAGGACCATCCAGTGATTGAACTTCCAGAATTTGTTTTAATTCCAGCCTACCTTCCTTCTTCTTGTTGCTTTTCTAAACTTGCCACTCATCAGTGAGCACATCAGTTAGACTGTTAAGTGTGGGATCATCTACCTTGTGTGGATTGATATCCAATAGTCTCTCATCTTGATTAGCCAAATACAAATATCTCTC
>NW_018165137.1:165296-191848 GCF_001263595.1 Phalaenopsis equestris | reverse complement strand
CAGCAGGAAAAGAGCAGTTAAGTGCTAATGTTGAAATGTTCCCCAGACCATCAGAAGCTACTGTAGGGTTGTTTAGATTAGGTTGGTTTACCAAATCACTAGTAAAAGGATGCTGTTGATTTGCATTATCAGTGGCAAAAACTACAGATTTCACACCTGAAATCCCTTCCATCTCAAGTGCAGGATTTGACACAACCTCAATAGGAGTAGCAGCATATGTACTTTCCTTGTGAGGGCCAGCAGACTTCTTTTTGGAGGGTGGGTGGATTTTGTAGCATTTGTCCACAGTATGTCCAAACATTCTACAATAAGGACAATATAGAGGCCTTTGTTCCATAACAATATCTTGTCAGAATCCTTCCTCTTCAGATCCAATCCAGACCCTTTTCACATCTGGAAGGGTTATATTCCTTTCAACTAGAACTCTAGCCCCAGCAGGTCTAGCCATATTGAGCATCCACCTTCAAATGACATCCAAGAGCACAACATATATTAAAAAGGACATTTTGGTGATAATACTGAATAGGAAGATTTGGTAGTTTGAACCACATTGGGACAATTGTAGGTTCCTTATTGGGATCAAAACCAAGAGTCCACTTGACAAGTTTCATATGAGTTCTAGCAATCAAGAGAGATTGTTTAGCAAACAATCTGACAAAGTCTTCTTCATTGGAAAGTTTAATTAAAAGATGTCTACCATCCACTAAACTCAATTTCCAGGCCCTAGTGAGATTAAGATCCTCAAAATATTTCCTAACATAGTCTATCTTAGGATGACCAAATTGGAATTTACCAATTAAGGTTAACTTGACTATTTCTGTAAGTGATTGAATTTCCTTAGTAGTAAAAAGAATGGCACAAAAAAACAAAAAAAGGAGAGGAGCAGTTGAGCATAGTGACAACATAATCCCACGTCAAAAAAATACATGACATCCCAAGAAATAGTAAAGAAAACAAATTCCTTCCAGTAGCACAGAAAAACGGATCAGAGAAAGTAGGAGGTGGCCGATAAACCATATCCAACATCAGGAACAATAATAGAGTAAAAGTTTTGAAGGCAACCCGCAACACCATTCCTCATAAACCATATATCCAAGTGTAATAAAACAATAACAAAGATAGTTGTAGTAGAGAAGATAAACAAACATTAAGCCTGCTCCTAAACGATGCTTCTGGGACAAAAAAATATAAATTCTGATATATAGGACTCCTAAATTATCCCCATTTAGAAGTATTCTAAAAACACCAGAGGGTTGTAAGCCAACCAGTATATTCACATTACCCAATCTTGTCAGCCAATCAACAGGTGTATTATCTTCCCAAAAAATGAAACTCAAGTGCATCCTGAGGTTGTTAGTGGAAATGATGAACCAAATTCTATTAATAATGCTTATAACATTCCACGGAGGCTGTTGAGATTTAGAAACAATCTGGTAAAGAATCTTGGAATCAGATTCAACATAAAAACTAGAAAGTTGAAATATTATAGCCACCTATATCACAAGGAGAACAAGCCAGCATTTTGATTCTAGAGGGCATTCTGCAATGACAGGAGAAGAAAAATAGCATAGATTATTGTCCAAACAGTCTCTAAAAACTCCACCAACCCTAGTCACTATATTAGATCACCTACCATCAACGTTGATTTTAATCCAGCCAAATTCAGGAGGCTGCCAACTAAAAATCAATGGCCTTCAGATAGAAAGAGAGCCAATACACTTGGCATCACCCCGAAAATTTTTGCATAAATTAAATTAATGTGATAAAATATATAGAGCATTGCCCAAACAATCTCTAAAAACACCACCAACCCTAGCCACAGTGTTAGACCAATTACCATCTACATTGATTTTGACCCAGCCAAATTCAGGAGGCTACCACCTGAAAACTAGAGGCCTCCTGATAGCAGGAGAGGCAACACACTGGGATTCACCCAAAAAATTTCTGCATAATTTAAAATAATGAGATAAAATATAAGAGACACTAATGAAGGAGGAGGGGGGAGAATTTTGGTACTTATAACTGTTCTTTAAGAGACAGTAATGAAGGAGGAGGGGGGAGAATTTCGGTACTTATAACTGTTCTCACCATCCAAAGGAACCAAAAGATTATCAAAGGGAAATGCTCAACTTACATTGAGCATAAGATGAATCTTTCCAAACTGTGAGGTTATCCTTGCCCTTAAAAAACTAAGGCCAAACCACACCAAAAAAATTATCAATCATACCCCAAATCTCTTTAGCATAGGTGCATTCAAAAAATAAATGTGCATAATTCTCCTCATCACTAGAACAAATTTAGAATTTAGAAGCCAATCTCAGGCACTTTAATTTCAATATATCATCTAAAGACAACATTGATAGGAAAAACCTCCAATGGAAGAAAGAAATGGTAGGGGAAATATGATTGCGCCAAATCACCTTCCCCCACTCCCAAGCTGAGAAAGTATGCAAGTTTTTATAAAGTATCTTAGTAACAGACGCCTCTAAACTAAATTTCCACATAGGGATATCCTTTTTATTTTGAGCAATAGGAATTTGAGCAACCTTTAATCCATAATCGCCAATAGCAACCATCAACTTATCTATATCCCATGATCCATCTCTCTAAAAATCTGAAATTGCATTGTCATTGGATGTAGCATCAGAGGAAAAAAAAATTACTCAACCCCCATTGCTCATGCTAAAGTGAGACCTTCCCATCACCAATGTTCCAATAAATGAAATTAGTGGCCACAGCTCTTGCATTAATAATAGATTTCCAGATTTTAGAATCACCAACCCTCCAATAAACGATGCTTACAGTACTTCTGATGCATGAATTGAGCCCAAAGAGAAGCCCTTGCTCTGAATTTGAACCACAACTTACACTTGTGATATGTGCAAGGTGTTCTAAGTTTTTGAAACCAAGCCCCCCAGAGTAGCTTGGTTTACATAGTTTTTCCCAAGAGATCCACTTTTTCCTAGTCCCTTCCCCAGACCTAAGGATTCTATTAAACATGTTATGCAAAAATTTTAGAGTGCTCTTCTTAAGATTCAATACTTGTAAAGCATACAACATAATGCTATGGAGTACACTCTTCAGCAGATTTAATCTACCCCCATTAGAAGGGAGAATATTCCTCCAATCATGAATTCTAGATTTATTTTTAGCAACAACATCATCCATCTAAGTCTGCCTCCTCCTTCATCTAAAAAAATTAACACCCACATATTTAAGAGGTAAGTAAGCACACTTAAAACCCATGAAACATGTAGCCCACATCTTCGTTTCATTTTTAACATATTCCCTAAAGTACATCACACAGTTGGCCTGGCTAAAAATGAGCCCTGAAGTGTATTGTAAAGTTCTGATGTTTTCCATTAAAGTTTTTATAACAGCTATAGATGCATTTGAGAAAATAATAGCATCGTCAGCAAAAGCCAAATGACTAACAAGCAGACTAGATCTATGAGAGAATCTCATATGAGGATGTTGCACCTACATTTTAGTGATTAATCAAGAGAAATAATCAAAATTTATATTAAACATGGTGGGAGAGAGCAAATCACCCTGTCTAATCCCTCTGTTAAAAGAAAGGAAACCATATGAGGTAAAATTAGTAAGCACACTATAATAATTATTAACTAGCCACCTTTTGATCATGGAACAAAATGCTCTATTGAAACCTCTAGCTTTTAAGACATTCAAAATAAAATCCCAGCTTATGGTATCATAAGCTTTTTGAATATCAAGCTTGATCACCATATTCCCACCCCTGCATCTCCTATCCAAATCTTCAATCATTTCTTTAGCCAAAAAGATACACACACACACACATGTATGTATGTATGTATATAAATATACATGTAGGTTTTTTTTATAGAAACACTAGGGAATTTTATTACTCCATAAAAAAAAAAATAATGATTGCATGGGGGAGAGGATCCTCTAAATCTCTACACATACAACCCACACAATCTAATGCATCCTTTACCCCTCCAAAAATTTACAACTTATACTACCCCATACAAACACATAAGGAGCCAAAAATAAATGCATAAGGATTAGTTAACAAGCATCTTAAGATATGGGAGCTTTGACATATCACCATTCAATCTACTCTTTAGTCCACATGTCGTAGTGTTTTCTACTAGGGAAGTATCAAGCCAAGCACGACTACTTGCAAGCCAATGTGTTGAAAAACTCCCTTCCCTGAAGATAAAGCTCCATGTTACCTGCCAGCCCTACAATAAAGCTTGAATTCTTCTAACTAAGTTGATTAGTTGCCAAGGAGGAGTAACATCATGATTAAGATATTTAACTAAAAGAACACAATCAGTTTCAAATATAATGTTCATCTATCCAAAGGTTTTGCAACCAAGGCAGCAAATAATATAACCCATGGTTCAGCTTCTATAGAAGATTCAACCTGCATAAGGAAAGCAAAATAACATTTACAAGTACCTCATTCATCTATAATCACACCTATCACACCATCTACTTCTTCATGCAAGAAACCATCCACATTAAATTTCATCCATGAACTCTTTGGTTTTTCCCACCAAACAAATTTAATGAAATGCATTTTATGTGTATTAATGATAGTAAAAACCCTGAAGTTACTTTCATACTAGCAGTATTCTAATCCAAACTCGATGTACCTCACCAGCTATTGGACATATGCAGCAACTTTAGTAGCCACTCCCCTTGAGTGGATATATGCAACAACTTTAGTAGCCACTTTCCTTGAGTTATCCATGCCATTTAAATGCTTCATAGAATTACTGGCCATCCACACAAACCATGAGACAATATAAGGTAAAAAATTGAATGAATGAGGTGTTTTGGATCCCCACTACATATACCCATGCTCCAAATCTTCCCAAACTGGGATAGTTCTATTAAAGCCCAATGCAGCACCAAGTAAATACCACACCTCAATATTGAAATTGCATTTAAAAAAAAGGTGATTAACACTATCCTCCTCTCTCTTGTATACTATACATTGTGAAGGAAGTCATAGGCCTTTTAATTTTAGAATATCTTCTAAAGGAAGAAGCAGAGACTAAAGACTCCATAAGAAGAAAGACTTAGAAGTGGATAAGGATTTATGCCAAATAATTTTCCCCCAAACTACTGGAATCCTTTTGTAAAAATGATTATAAATGGATCTAATGATGGGTGTTGTACTTTTGACCTTATATATCATCTTATATTTCTTAGTAGTACTAATATGGATATTGTAAATGGAAATAGGATTTTCCAGCAGTTCCATATTCCATTTATTGCTACTCCACCATTCAACTACTTTTCCATCTCTATTTAATTTATGAATATTATGAGAGAAATCCTTCTGGCACCATATATCCTTCCAAAAAAGAGATTTGTCCATTTCCAATCTCCTAAAAGATTAGTTTTTTATGCCTCCTCTTTGACTTCTATCATGGCTCTCCAAATTTTGGAGTCCCTGAAATTATATGAAACACAAGAGGGATGTATGCCCTTACAATATTTATATTGCATGAAATCAGCCCATAGTGACTTCCCCTCTCTAATTTAAGCCATAATTTGATAGCATTTACTTTAGAGGTAAATTCTAGTTCCATGAATCCCAAACCTCTAGCATAGAGAGGTTTACACATTTTTTTTTTCCATGAAGCCTAATGTCTATTATTTCTCTCCACATACCACAGGAACTTGTTAAAGCAAATTTCTAGAAGATGTTGGGTACTTTTTTTCATTTTAAGTACATGCAAATTATATAATGGCAATGAATGCAAATCACTTTTGAGGAGGGTAATTCCCCCTCTAAAGGATAAAAATAAGTTCCTCTAAGAAATTATCCAAGCTTTGATTAAATCCGCCACAACATCAAATTGTGTTTAAGGTACCCTTCCTTTAAGGAGATCCACTCCAAGGTAATGAATATGAAGTTTGGATATTGAAAAACTAGTGAATTGCTTCAGCCAATTTCTTTTTTTATGTCTTTATCCATTTGATCAAGAAAATTTGACATTTTTGTTTATTGAATTTCATGCCAGAGAGATCCTCAAATTCAGAAAGCAATTTAAAAATCCTAACAGATTTCTTGGAAGCATTTCAAAATAGAATTACATTATTTACATAAGCTAGGTGGATGATTATCATGTTATATTTATGATAATATTTTATATAAGGGTTAGGAACTTGTAGATTATTAAGTGATCTTGATAAATAATAAAAAATAATGATAAAATATGTGGGGGATAAGGGGTCTCCTTGCATAATGCCTCTAGAAGAAGGGATGCCTCTTGAAGAAGAGAAGCTCCCATATGTATTGTCATTAACCATCGTAGAATACATGTTACTCCTTAGCCATCTAGAAATCATATTTATAGAATTTATCGAAAAACCCCTCCCATGTAGAACTTTAATAAAGAAGCTCTATACAATGGTACCATAAGCCATCATGAGATCAAGTTTTTATGGTTAAGTTCCCACTCTTGCATTTCCTATCAAGCTAATGAACAATTTTTTGTGCGAAGAGAATAATATCAGTGATGGATCTTCCCTTAGTGAAAGCAGACTGATTCAAAGTAATTATCTCCCTTAGCAAAGGTTGCATTCGAGCCACTAACACATTATTTATTGCTTTGGAAACTACTAAAGTCAAACAAATGGGTATAATGTTTTTCCAAGATGATTTGAGAGTGTTTATAGAAATAATGATGATTGTAGATGAGAAGAAATAATCACCAGGGTTTTCCATTTGAAAGAAATTATGAATTGCCTCACATACATCTTTACCCACTAATTGCCAACAACATTTACAAAATTGGGCAGTGAATCTATCAAGGCCAGCCGCTCCATTGTCATCAATGCTCTTTAAAGCCTAAAAAATTTCCTCCCCAGCTGGTATCTCCTCAAGACATAATGATCCCACTAATTTTCTGTGGTCCTCCAACAAGTATTCCTTTATAGGTAGATTAGTGAAGTTCTCAATCAATAACTCTTTAAAGTAGTAGGCAACACTATTACCAATCTCCTCTTGATTAAAAATCCACCCCCCACATCATCATTTTTTAATTTTGAGTATGGTATTAAAGCTCTTCCAATTTTTAATAAAAGCATGAAAGTACTTGGAATTCTTTTCACCTTCTCTATAGTGTGTCCCTCTTACTTTCTAACAAATTAGCTCTTCCTGCCATTTTATGGTTTGGGTCGATTGTTGTTGTGCAATAGCATATTTATCATAGTCTCTTTTACCAACAGTGTCCCTCTTACTTTCTAACAAATTAGCTCTTCCTCCCATTTTATGGTTTGGGTCGATTATTGTTGTGCAATAGCATATCTATCATAGTCTCTTTTACCAACTTCTTCTAAGCAGTCCAATATATAAACCTCTTCCTCAACCAATTTAAATTTCAAATGAACATTCCTAAAAATATTCCAATTCCATCTATTTAAAGTTTTAGCCATTTTAATATTCAACTTCTGCAATTTATCCCAAGCATTGACCGCCCCCTCTATATGTCAATTCTCTTCACCAAGGTAAGAAAAATGGGGTGGATTTTTAAAGAATTTAAATATCTGAAAACTTTCCTCATAGGTTTTTGAGCAAGAGAAATACTTAACGATAAAGGAAAGTGATTAGAGAAGATTCTGACAATGTGACATACCTTAGAGATTATAACATAGTTGGGTCAATTGTTGTTAACCAGAATTTTGTCTGGCCTTTCAAGTACACTACCTCTTCTTCAAGTATATGTTGGTCCAGAAAAGCCCAAATCAAGTAAGCCTGTATCTAAAATAGTATTTAAAAAGAGGACATACACTTAGTTTTATCATGTTTCCTCCCTCCTTCTCATTATTGTTAATGATAATGTTGAAGTCACCTCCTACCCCCAATTATTCTTTATTTGCTGACTTAATTGAATTAATTAGTTCCACAGATCTACTCTGCCTGAATGGAGTGTACTAGCAGAAATGAATATTGCATAGCCTCTTAAGTCACCTTTCTCCACATATAAATAAAGAAGCTATGTCTCATTTCCACCATTTTCACCTCTATATCTTTTCTATAAAAAACCAAATATTTTTAGAAATATTGGAAATACATTTGAATTTCCTCCCAAAACAGACCAATTTCTATTCATCCCATTTCACCAATGGTTGCAATATTACAAAGCACCATAATCTATGTCCCATAATTAAATTCTTTAATCTATTAAGGGCATCCGGGTCTACTATTCCCCTAATATTCCACCTAAGGATATTAATAATCTAGAATGACTTTACCTCTTCTAGAGGATATAGGAAGGTCAGTTTTTACATCCTCATCAGAATAACAATGGAAATCCTTGTCAATAATGTTCCTGACCTCCAAATGTTTCAGTTCATTGCTGCCCCACTTCTTTCTTCTGCTTTTTTGATTTAACCATTACCCTCCAAGTCATGTCTATTAGTGGCCAATGCCTCCTCCATAGAGGTTGTAAGTTGCTCATAAACCACATGCTCCATAACAACAAAAGCTGAGAAATCATCCATGTTTCTACCCTCCTCAACATTTATTAATGTCAAAGTAGGAATTGCAACATCCTCTAGATTCTTATTTCAAATAATTACCAAATTATCCATCTAAATATCGCCCTTATTAAGTGGTATAATCTCTTGAATTCGTTCTACAACCTTGTTTGTATTAATCATCTGATCATTCACATAATTATCACTCTTATCAAGTGTTAAAACCTCTTGAACTTCATCCACAACCTTGTCTCTATCAAAAAACTCTCTATTATGTCCATTAATTTCATCCTCTTCATCCATGTTAGGGGGAGGTTTTTAAACTCGGGGTGTAGTATACAGCGTATATCCAGTAAATGTCAAACATACGATAATAAAAATAATAATGTGGGTGTTGTTACACCACAACCTGTTGTCTACATTCGTTATGAGCCAAACCGATCCACACTTCTTCAACCACCACCTGTGTAATGTCCCTTTCTATCAAATTTATAGCCATAAAAGGTTTAACAAGGTTAAATGTAGGAATATCCATTTTCATAGGGCCTCCGAAGATAGCATAAAAAAAGGATAAAATTTCATGATTGAATATGTGAAGTTTCAAACCTAGAAATCTAAACCAGATAGGCACAATTGGAGGTTTGGTTCAATGATCAAAGTCAAAAAATCATTTTAGCAATTTGATACTTTTATTTTCTATCTTTAACTATTTCTTAGCAATGATCAAAGCATAGTCCTCACAGCTTAATTGTATCAAGATGTGCCAGCCATCCAAAAGCCCTATCTTCCAATCTCCAAGCAATTTTAGATTGTCTAATGCCTTACAAATTAGTTTAATTTTAGGGTTGCCATATAAAAATTTTCCAACCAAAAGCAAATTTTTAGCTAGAGAAAAGTGCATTAGTATCATTCTTAATGAGTAAAAGCACCGGTTTTCTACTCTTCCTACCAGCCTTCCTTAAATATAACTATTCCCCTGTGCCTTCCAAGTTATTATGATAGGATTATGGGAAAACATAATTCTTTGGGTTGATTCTATTAGCCCCACTGCTACCTCTGCAAAAGATTTCTCCATCAAATCATAGTATATATATATCTGTGTGTGTTTGTGTGTGTGTGTGCACAATAAGTGATATGTTGTTTAGTAGCTTTAGAGTAAGTCCTCTCTATCCTTGGTTCAAATCCATCTGGGTCGAATTAGCTCATATGGGGTGGATAGAGACATGTTTTCATCCATTTTTTAATATATATATATGCCCCACCTAAAACTGCCTTTTGAAGCTTTTTAAGTCGTTCAAGTCGCTGCGATGTTTCAGATGTCGATTCTGGCGCTTCAGGCGCCAGCTCTCTGAAAAATGGCGCCTTAGGTGCCAGTTCTAGAATTTGCACCGTTTCATTTTAAATCCAATTAATTCTCAAATCTTTCATGAAATTGGGTAAATAAAGATGTTTTTAAATATTTTCTCAATTTCAAAATTTTCAAGTACACAAAACTCATAAAACTATGAATATATATATATATATATATATATATATTCTCAATTATTCTCATATATTTACGAATCTTCCTTAGCAAGGAAGAAATCTTATTTGTAAAGTAAAAGTATATTATTATAGTCCATTTTACACTGGAAGAAATCAAATTAATGAAATTATATTAAGTTTCAAGTCCATTATCTCTATCCTCCTCTATTTATATGGCTTATGTGTTATTCTGTAAGAGAGTTTAATTGGAGTGCTTAAGTGTGTGAGTCTAGGATTCTCTTGTATGTGGTTCTCCATCTATCATCCATATAAAAGCTTCAATCATGTACATGTAAGTTTAAAAAATATTATATTTTTAATATTTTTGTTTTTTTTCTCTATCAGGCTACAAGATTTGAGAGAGCACTAATGATTAATTTTTTATAATAAAATTATGAATTTATTTTGAAATAATAAAGTTATGACAATAATCAGGTTAGAGCTTTGGTGTTTTCATAAACACTTGGATGGTGGTAACATTATTATGGAAGATTGCTTTTGCTAGTCATATTATCATGAATGCATCTATTTCTCTTTTTCTAGAATTTTTTTAGTTTTTCTTTGCATTTAGGTGTAAGTTTCACTTTTGTGTTTGAAGAGAAACAAATCCTATATTAGGTTGACTAAACTCAACATTCTTTGGGATATGACCCATTCAAATAATTCTTCTATTGAAGTGTTATATGGTCTGGAAACCCGAGAACATAGGGCTACTAGCTCAAATGAGGATGAGATAAACCTCATTTCTCTGGTATAACAATAACAAGTACTCCCACCATATATGTCTAATTCAAACAACATTTAAACCTATCAACTAAACAATTTTAATGCATCTCTACTTGCTTATTTGAGAGATGGTAGATGCCTCAACGCAACTCACTCTCTCATGAGCGTAATTGAAACTATTTTATGCTACAGACAATCTATTTCAACACCTTTCCCAATTTGAGTTTATCTTTGATGGATGTTAACCTCTTTAAAACTTCAAATTTCAATTATAGTTATATGATTGTGATTTCCGCATATGATTAGGAACCACAACTTTGTTACTTATAATTTACTTTAGATCTCAAAATACTTTAACCTTAATGTTAAAAAGGTTGTTTAGCCAATTAATCAAACCACCTTAATTGAAACCAACATTTTGGTTTCCCACATAATCACTAATAGATATATTAGATGGAATGAGGTAAACATCCATGTGTCATGGACTATTTAATCTGCTCATCCAAAAAAGACAAACGAGATATGTATATCTACCTCACTCATGATGAGTGATTGTAGTAGTTTTTGTACCTTATTTAGAGCGGATCGACGGAAGATAAGGTAAGAAAAAGGCATTCTTGGCCACACCGGGTATAAGCCTTCTATAGGACTTCCACTTTAACTCAAGTGCGAACCAACAATCAAATTAAGAGAAATATAAGGCTTCTCCTATGTAAAATCATTGTGAACTATTAATGATCTTTTTTTATAAATGCAAGGTAGTCACTATAATAGCCCACATAATGAAGAAATAGTTGAAAAATGCATTCTCTTTTATTGCTTCAAATTTGATTACACGCACATAAGCTTTGGACATAAACAGTTTGAAAGTAAATGGAGTACATCACAATGTAAAAGAGATGGGCCTAGTATCACTTCAAGTATCACCCATGGATAAGGGGCACTGAGATGAGATCCACCTAAATCAATCAACAACATAGGTAGCTCAACTTCCAGAAGAAGACCCCAATGAACTGATGCATATATATGTGGGTATACGATGTGTCATATAATGTGCTCATGAAGAAGGTAAGTCAACCTTTGAAAGAAGGATTGCTGATCCCGATGTTTTAGGTAGATGTAAAATGCGATGTATGCGATTATATGTTTAATTTTCTTAATAATGATTCTCACTTTGCAACAAAGCCAAAAAACTGATCCCAAGCAAAAGTTAGGTAATTTTTTTACTATGAAGCACATAAGAATACAGTTATAACATTTAAAGATGGGATACTAAACAAATATACATATCATTATCAAGTAATATATGATTTTTTGATTAAGCCCCAAAAATCAAACCTACAGGGATAACTAATAATATGCAACTTACAAAACACATATCATTATCAAGTAATATATGATTTTTTGATTATGCCCCGAAAATCAAACCTATCAAACCTACAGGGATAACTAATAATATGCAACTTACAAAACAAAAAAAAATTAGATAATAAAATTTTACATAACAAAGTTTTCTTACTTAAACTCTAGATGCTATAATAGGAATGAAAATTCAATTCTTTTTGTAATTTTTGATAATTGAAAAATAAAATAAGCAACTAATTAACTTAACTAAATACTTGTAAGATGAAGACAATATAAATAAAATATCTTTTACATTATCATGAATCAGTAATAAGTATAGAAATTCTATTATGAAAGTATTCTAATTGTGTTGTGCCAAATAGGTGCAATAATATTCTTTACCCTTACTAGAGATGCTATAAAGAACATTGACTAATCTCTAATTTGAATAGTTTTGAAGACGGTTAGGTAGGGAAGATACTAGATCTCACTCTAGAGTTCCTTCTTCTCCCTCCATTTGAGGGCTAACATCTTGTATCAGAACATAAAATTATAAATCAATTTGCGGGCTTTAGTCTGCCACTCTAAAGTCCTCTAATTCTACACCCTTTAAAGTTTATTTCTCTATTTATATGCACTCAACCATAATAACTACATTCTCATCCATGAAATCAAATGTGATTCTTACCATTTTTTGATTGAGATAATACCTTCTTAGATCTTACATGTTCTCACAATAGGTATTAACATCTTAATTGGCCAAATCAAGAAGAAAATGAAGTACAAGGTTTAGAATCATCACAACTTCTTCCAACATTAAAGTACTTCACACAAATTCCTTTCAATACTTAATCACTTAAGAAAAAGATAAAGAAAACTACTTAGAATTCATGGAGAAAACACAACTACATTTGAGTTTAAAAATAGAAATCATGCATACAAACTAGAAGTCTAAATGAAAATCAAATGTAGTCACAAAGATAAACACTTATCTCAACTCCTCTCCACCAAATGTCTTGAAGTTCTTTTGAATTCTCTTCCTTCACTCATAATACAAACTAAAACTCAAAATAAAAAGAGAAGACGGTCGGCGGTGGCGGCGAAAGTTACTTTGGATGGATGGATGATGATTTGCTGGCCCTCCTCCCTTTGATGATCCAAGTCTTCTTTAACAAAAATCTATGGGATGTCTTGGTGTCTCCATTCAATGAATCTTCTAAAAGTTGTCTCCTTTCAAAAGCCAAATGAATGAATTTTTGTGTCCATGAAATATTTCTAACGTTTTAACCAAGGGGTGCTTCAAACAACTCTTAAAAAATTCATCCAAATTCAATGAATCATCAAATAACTACTTCTGGCACTTAAGCATGGGGTACCTAATGCTTAGGTGTGGCTCTCTCTGTTTAACTGACGCATAAGTGCTAGTTCTGAGCGCTTAGGCGCCTCAGTTTATTTTTGCACCTTCTTCATTTTTGCTCCAAATTTGATCATTTTTTTTGCTCCAAATTTGATCAATTTTTGCTCCAAATTTGATCATTTTTCACTCACTTTATCATTTTTCATTCATTTGATTATTTCTTAAAAGAAAAACACACAAATACCTTTCATTAAAGCGTAATATCTCAAAAGTAGGTATAAAAATACGTACAAAAAGACTATATATTTTAGGTATATCAACTGCTATGACCCAAGGATCGATGCACGAGGTGTAAATAAGATAGGTGAACACCCATGTAAAAGGCAAGTCAATTTTTGAAGAAAGACTACCAACTCGAGGGTTGAAAAGCGAGATGTAAAAGAGATGGGTGAAAAACCCATGAAAAAGGTATGTCAATGTTCGAGGAAGGACTGTCAGGCTCGTGTGTTGACGGGTGAGGCGCAAAAGGGATGGATGAAAGCCCATGGAAAAGGAAAATCAATTTTTGAGGAAGGACTATTGGTCCCGAGGATCGACACACGAGGCGTAAAAGAGATGGGTGAAAAACCATGCAAAAGTCAAGTCAACTTCTGAGAAAGAACTGTCAGATGTATGGGAACCCACAAGAAGTGGTGGAGCAGCCTCCTAAAAGAGGGTTCATCTAGACCCTGAAGGTTGACATATAAACTGTAATGTAAGTGGATGGAAACCCCCACAGAGGGCATGTGTAATAACCCATGAAAAAAGCAAATCACTTTTTTTGCAGGAACATACTGCAAGGACCCAAAGGTCAATGCATTTAGCATAAAAGTGTATGGGGAATAACCCATAAAAAGGCAAGCCAGTCTTTTGAAGGAAGGGCCATTTTACTAGGAGGCCAATACATTTAGCTTAAAAATGGTATAGGGAATAACCCATAAGAAGGCTAGCTATTCTTTCGAATGAAAGGTTGCCAGACCTGGAGGTCAACGTAGTTAGCATAAAAGGGTATGTGTAATAACCCATAAAAAGACGAACCATTCTTCCAAGTGAAGGGCTGTCAGATCTGAAGGTCAACACATTTAGTATAAAAGGGTATAAATAATAGCCCATAAGAAGGAAAACAATTCTTTAGAAGGAATGGCCGCTAGACCCGGAGGGGTAATATCCCATAAAAGGCAAGCCATGCTCCCGAAGGAAGGGCCGCCGGACCCGAAGGTCAAGGCAGTTAGCGTAAAAGAGTTTGGATAATAACCTATAAGAAGGGCAAGTCATTCTTCTAAAGGAAGGGCCGCCAGACTTAGAGGTAAATGCGTTAAGTGAAAAAAAGGGTATGTGGAATAACCTATAAGGAGGTAAGCTACTCTTCCAAAGGAAGGGCAGCAAGACCAAGAGGTTAACACATTATGCAGGAAAAAGGGTATAGGGAATAACCCATAATAAGGCAAACCATTCTTTCAAAGGAAGGGCCGCCAGACCCAAAGGTCAATGCATTTAGCGTAAGAGGTTATGGGTAATAACCCATAAAGAGGCATGTCATTCTTTCGAATGAGGGGCCGCCGGATCCAAAGGTCAATGCATTTAACATAAAAGATATGAGGAAAATCCCATAAGAAGGCAAACCATTCTTTTGAAGGAGGGCCCATTGGACTCGAAGGTCAATGCAATTAGCATAAAAGGGTATGTGTAAGCCATAAGGAGGCAAGCTAATCTTCTAAAGGAAGGGTCACCAGACTTTAAGGTCAATGCATTTAACATGAAAGATATGAGGAACATCTCATTAGAAGGCAAGCCATTTTTTTGAAGAATGAATTGCTGGACACAGAGGTCATCACGTAGCGCGTAAAGAATGTGGGGGAAATCCTACTCCAAAGGTGAGTCATCTTCAAGAGGAAGGATCACCACTACCCGAGGACCGATGCATACTGCGTAAAACATGTGGGGGTAATATTTCACAAAGCAGGCTTGCCTCTTCTGAAGGAAGTGCCACCTTGAACCTTAGGTTAATGCACAAAGTGCAATAGAAAGCGGGTAAGGTTCCATGAAGAAGGCTAGCCGCTTCCAAAAGAAGGGCCTCTTAGACCTAAAGATCGACACATATAGCATAAAAAGGTATGGGTAATTACCCATAAGAAGATAAGCCATTCTTAAAAAAGAAGGCTTGTCGGACCCAGAGGTCAATACATATTGCTCAAAGCATGCGGTGGATATCCCATAGAAAAAGCTAGCCACTTTTGAGGGAAGGGCCGCCAAAGACCCGAAGGTCATTGCATATTGCTGAATGTGGGAGAAATCCTAAGGATCTGAAGGTCAACGTTCAAAGCACAACAGAAAGTAGGGGAAGTCCCATGAAGAAAGCTAGTCGCTTCCAAAGGAAGAGCCGCCATGACCCAGAGGTCTATGCATAATGCGTAATACCAGGTCAGTGATTACCCCACATAGTAGGCTAGCCACTTTCGACGGAAGGGCTTTCTAGACCCGAAGGTCGACGTGCAATGCATAAAACTAGGTGGGTGAATACCCCGACGAATAAGGCTTATCCACCTTTGAAGGAAGGTCGCATTGACTCGAAGGTTGACGCATAAAGTGTAAAACAAGGTGGGTGAATACCCCACAAAGATGGCTAGCCACTTCCCACTTCCAAAGGAAGTGCTACTACGACATGAGAGTCGATGTGCAAAGCCTAGAAAAAAAATGACTTTAAGGCGACTACAGGTGTATCAACCATCTCTACGTCGCTTAGGAATTCTCTGAATCATAATACCTTAGGGATCTTGTTAAGAGAATCAACATTTCTATTACTAGAAGTGCTTTATGCTACTACTTCCAATTTTCTGCTCACCTCAGGTTTCTTTTTAAGAGTATTGGCCAGTCTTTATTTCTGAAGTCTTTTACACTTTTTTTTGAAAATTTCTATATTTGGTGAGTATTTTCTTTTTCTTTGGAATGGTTATACTTTCTTTCTTTTAAATGAAAACCCTCCACTGATATGGGTCGTTGGGTCATTTTTTCAGTCAGAGAGTTTGTTAAGCACATTTCACGACATGAGAGCTCTCCATGATCAGAATGGACCACATAAGCCTCAATTATCATCTGGCTTGCCTCTAGAATGGGGAATCCTGACAAATTAGATGTAGTCACTATTGGGCTCGACCAGGATGGGGTGGCCCTAATCCGGAGACGACGTGCATCTGGTAACGTCCTAGTGTCAATTATCATCTGGCTTGCCTCTAGAATGGGGAATCCTGACAAATTAGATGTAGTCATTATTGGGCTCGACCAAGATGGGGTGGCCCTAATCTGGAGACGACGTGCATCTGGTAACGTCCTAGTAGATTCCTTGAGCTGCGAGAGGGCATGCGTGAGTGTTGCACACTCCCACAATATTATAAGGGCATCCGATATTTATAACATAATGATGCCAACATGATGCATATAAATATATGTATATGTATATATACATGTGTGTGTCAATATATACATATATATGCCCATCTAGAAAAAAAATTTTATGAATGCAATGTTATCCCCATTCCCCATTAGTGAAGCCTAAGCGCAGCTATAAAAAAGAAGAAAAAATAAGAAGGCATTCAAAGGGAGGGAAGAATGCTATCCCATAACTATGCAGTTGATATGGAATTAGGCTTCATGACACAATTACTAGTAAGGCCAAGTGTTTCCACCAATATAACACTTTTTATTTTACTTTTCTTGTGGTTGAAACACTAATGTACTTATCTGAATTAATTTTAATTGTTGATGTTGTGCCATCGAATGGTTGTGCAATGATGTAATGGTTAATATTTTATGTTATGAATTTTAGTGGACTTTTTATTTTAACTATATCAGTTGAGTTATGTATATTATAGCTTAATATGATTGTAACATTATCCAAGTCTAGTCCAAACTTTATTAAAATCTCAAGAGAGGCTTTCCTAAGTGGTAAGTCAAATCAATTTGATTTTTCTTGAACTTAATTTAAGAAGAAGAAGAATTCAAATAACATTCAGAGCAATATTTAAATATACCTCAAAATTTTCAAGAATAGGATGAACATCTTGTTCTAATATTTTTTTCTTGATTATTCCATATTATTCATATCAATATTAGTTGTGGTCAACTTAAATATATACTCACCGGTAAAATTAAGTATATTTTAATTTTAAATTCTATATTAATAAATTAATTTTAAATAACAATAATTTTATCATTCTCTCGCCAAAATAAATACTAGCATCGTTATTCTTTTGAAAGAAGAGTCACACTACTCCATAAAATCAGTACTCCCTTAGAGAGGAAAAAAATATTACATTAGTACTACACACGTAGAGTAACATGCGTAGCCAATAAAATCACGCCCCACGCGATAGGAAAAAAAAAACGGTGTAGTAATACGGGGAATATTCCCCTCGTGTTATTCATACGTTCTTGTGTATTATTCATGTGTTGTTGTGTCATGAGAATATTTTTGGTGATATAATAACACAATAACACATCAATAACACACAATAATACTTGAATAACACGGGAGGAATATTTCCCCGTGTTACTACGATATTTTTTCTCTGTCGGGAGTATTCCCCCGTATCAATAACACACAATAACACTTGAATAACACGGGAAGAATATTCCCCCGTGTTACTACGATATTTTTTCTCTGTCCGGAGTATTCCCCCGTGTTATTTTGGTGTTATTGTGTGTTATTCATGCATTATTGTGTCATCAGAATATTCATGAAGTTATAATAACATAATAACACATCAGTAATACAGGAATAACACACAATAATGGTGTTATTGTGTGTTATTCATGCATTATTGTGTCCTCAGAATATTCATGAAATTATAATAACATAATAATACATCGTAATACAGGAATAACACACAATAACACATTAATAATACAAAAAAAAAAAAAAAAAAAATCCGTGCATCTTTTTTTTTTTTTCGTAATTTTATTGGCCATGCAGTTACTGATGTGTAATATTTTTTGCTGAGAGAGAGCCATTCGGATTCGATCGCCCTCGCGATTCCCTACAATGGCTGCGCTTTTTCACCCCAACGCCCCCCCTCCCGCCGTTCGCACTCATCTCAAGCCTACCTCCGCCGCAGCAAGGCCGCCGGTGATTCTAAGCCCCGTCGACCTTTCGACCGTGGAGAAACGAAAACTTCCGGTGCTTCTCTTCGATGTTATGGACACTATCGTCCGCGATCCATTTTACTACGACATTCCCACGTTCTTCAAGTACACTTTTTGATCACTGTTAATCGCGATCAGATGTCTTCAAATTATTTTCTTATTTTGCATGCTTTTTCAAGTAGAGGGCTACTTTGGCCTTTTTTTTTTATCCCTAAGGTTTTTGGTCTACCTTTTTTTTTTCTGATATCGAGGGATAAATATGAAAATACATGCTGAGAAGCAACCTTCTCTCATTCAATCACTATATCCTGGATTATTTCTCAGAATTTATATAGTCTCTATATTTATATAAATATTTTTTGAAGAACCATATCCTGAATCATTTCACAGGATTTTAATAAGTTCTATATTTATATAAATATTTGTAATGTCAATGTCTTTATTCTATCCATTAATATTGTAGATCAAATTTAGAAATTTTCAGTGCAAATATCCTTAAAATCTCCATGTTCTTAAATTTTAATAAAAAGACATTAATCTATCAGCAAATTTTCCAGGAATTTAATTATTACTAACTTTTCAAAAATAAAATACATATTTTTAGTTTTGAACTGGAGTAAAATCATTGCCCATCCGGGCCGACATTCTTAGAGTATTGGTTTTGGCATCAAATATTGGAGATGGTTGACCTTGCAAAACACATATAGTATATCAAATTATGAACCACAAAGATCATGCAAGGCAATGTTTTTAAATATGCAGATATTTCTTTCTACTAGTTCATATTACCAGCTGAGATAATATAGGGCATTTCTATCTTTATTATTAATCTAGGCTAATAAAGCCTTTACAGACTTGCCAAGGGTTGCAATATATTCAGTATTGAAGTTGTCAATGCTAAGAATTTATTAAATGATTGCTGATATTATCAAGGCCTTTTGGAATGATTTGTTTAATATAACAATAGGTTTTGATGTGATCACGACACTAAAGTTTTTTAAATAAGAAGAATATGAATGCATAAGAAATGTATGGGCATGCATATAAATTTTCCAAAGAAATGTTTTTCAAAGATATTGAACATTTTGATGGTCAAGCTGATAGATTGAAGCTCTAAGTTTTTGTTATTCAATATGAAGAAAATAAAATAATATTTTTGTTTATAATGGGAAAAGTTATAAGCTTCAATTAAAATTGTTAATTTTAAGTTGCGGTTATTTCTTTGTTGTAATTGACTACATTACAATAATGATGAGAAATTAAAGACTTATATAGTGTAATTAATGAATTTTCTTCATTTGAAAATGCAATCTACCATGTTCATTGAGATATTCTCTTTTAGAACTGTAGTTGGTGAGAATGGATGGGTAGGAGGTTAAATATTATGAACACATGCTTGCGTGAAATCCAGAAGCTTTGGATCTATACAACAACAACAACTACAATAACAACAATAACAAACATTTGTCCTACTAAGTGTGCTTGAGTGCTTGAATCCTTTTTCTCCATTGTGTCCTATTGAGATCTATGAGATAGAAAAAAGGAACATCTAATGGACATTCTTTGAATTTTTTTTTTGCATGAATAGAAGAAGAAAATTTCTAGGAATGGTGCGTTAGTAATTGATGATAGTTGAAGTTATTTAGGGAAAATAATTTATGAATTTCTACGATCTACTAATAAAAAAAATGAATTGATTTTGTCATCAAGCAAGGGGGCAATATAAGCCATTGAATGCGTTGATTAATATTTTGGTCATTATATCTTCAACTTATTTGTAGAAAATTCATAACCTAACTAGGGCTAAAAAAACTCTCAAATAAAGTGATAGCTTGGCTTCTTTATTCTCACTATCAAAATTTAAAAGTTAAAAAAATTTAGAAGCAGGTATGATAGGATTCAAATATTGATAAAAGTATATCTTGGAAGCTTAATAATAAATTTATAAAATTGGAGTCATATCACTGTTTTTATATGGATTGAAATGTTGAGCCGGACAAACATGATCGACATTTATGTTGTGTGTAGCATAAATAAGTAAATTAAAATGGATGCATGTTAAAATCAGAAGGGTTAAATGAAGAAATGATTATACTAATGGAAGATTTGTAGTGATATTAATCAAAAATAAGTTGACTGATTATAAACTCAAGTGGTCTGTATTTATAACTAAGGCTAAAATATGCATTTGTTAGATGAGTTAATAAATATAGTCTTAGAGGATTAGAAAATTGAAATAATAGATCTAAAGTTATATGGATATAAATTATTTAAAATAATTTGCAAAGATTATATTTAACATCCTAGACAACACCTCGTATGAATGAATTGAAAATGAGGAATTATAAATATGGCTAGTGCTTTGGATGATGATGATATGAATGTGATTTTGATATTTAAAAAAGGGTAAGCTATGCATCCATATTTTCTTTGTTTTGCCTTTTTGCTTGCGTGCAACAAGGGGCAAAGCATGACGATGATGCATAAAACTAGGATTTTGGTTAAACATTATTATAGTGTTGATACAAGCATCTAATTGACAATGCAAATGATTCCAACATTAAAAAAAAGTAATGATACTACAAGCATAAAAAAGTTCCATTAAGATTGAAAAAAAAATTGCAAGCAACTTGTTAATATAAAATATTTTAATGGTTTGTTATAAATTAGTTGGTTCTTGCAATGAGTTTGTGAACATATTTGTAAATTTAGAAAGTACTTGTTGTGGCTTGAGAGGAAGTTGTAAGATCATACTAATTTAAAGGATGAAATTTGGTCATTAATATTCTCTCTAACATAAGAATCAATGGAAGAAGATTGAGATGTTATAATTACTTTAAAGACTATGGCGTAGTGATTTCTCATGAATATATGCCCCCATGATTAAATATTTTCTATATGCAATACTTGAGAGTACATTTGATTAAGAAATATTTTGATTTCCTTATTAAACATGAGTGGATCTTGGCAATAGTCCTAGTAAACGAAGACAAACTCATTTAGTTATCAATCACAAGGGCTCCATGAGGGGGTAAATGAGTGAGACAGCTTGATGACGTCATCATTGTGTTGTGAAATTGTTGGTTTTTTTAATTTGCAAAGATTGGAATGCCCAATGATGGAGGGGGAGTACTCAATACCAATAGACCAAGTAAATAGACCTGTAAAGGAGATTGAGCTTATATTTTTCCAAAACAATCAAGGAAATGTCTAAACTAGGAGAAGGGACACAGTGCTATGTGAACGCCCTCTTATATGCCTAATAACGTGGAATATATATCATGAAGGTTAGCAACAAAACTTATTCCATCAAGTAAGGGATGGCTTTCTGGTTCTTCATAAACATAATTAGAGACTAAATCATTGCTCTATGTAATAAAAAATAAGTTGGTCTATAAGGAGGAAATTTGGGTTTTATAATCTCACCTTATTGGAATGATGACTTGTATGCACATGAGATTTTGCAAGAAAATGTACAACTGTAGAATCATTTCGGATCTTCATGTTGATAGGACTCATAGTTATGTTATATGTGTCTGGGTGTATGCAAAGACTATCACTTGTCAACATAAGTCCAAATTTTGTAACCAAGTACATGGCCGAATGCCATAATATTGCTTTGAATCCAAGTACACAAAGATTCAATCATTATCGTCTCAATCTTTAATTATATTCTCTTGAGCTTTGGCCAATAACACATACACAAAGACATACAAAGAAATTGCTTGTTTTATTTCCCAAATTGGGCAACCATAGTAACCCACCCTTGATATTGCATCAATGTTGCAAAGAGAAAAAGCACGAGTGTTTTAACTGAATAAATCTTAAGTGTTTATAAAGAGTAAGTAGTAATATAATGCAGACTCCAGGTTTGAGGTCTACAAGGAAAGTTGAATCCAAAGGGATGCACTTATGTGGATGAATGCTTGTGAGGTAGGCAAGCTATAAGAGTCAAACTTTGTAGTCTTTCTAGACCACAAGAATCATATTTAATTTTAACTACGAAAACTAGATGATATAAGCCTATGGTTAAATTCACCTAGCTTGGAATCAATCTAGAAAAAATTGAGGAGATTTCAATTCCGTTGAATTTTCCTAAATTGTAACCAGTATGCCTTATAATTGAACATGCTAAATGTGAATGATATATGCTAGGAGCATGAGATGTAGTGATTGGTTTAAAACTTTGGATACTTGGGAGAATTGCGCCAATTAGTTTTTGGTATAAGCCACAAGCCCATCAAATACTACTCTTCAAAGTGAATGAGCCTCATTGATTGGATCTTTAGATAACCTAAATTTATCACCACATTTCTTGCGTCCATGGGTTAGATGCCCTTTTTGAATTGATACCTTAAAACCTAAGGAAAAAAAAAAAAGAACTCGAAGGAGTTGGACCCATCAACAAAATAGGCCCAAAATTGATACCTTAAAACCTAAGGAAAACCTAAGGAAAAAAAAAAAAGAACTCGAAGGAGTTGGACCCATCAACAAAATAGGCCCAAAAATGGCACTCGAGCAACACTAAGAGTGAATGCTTGTGAACCTTGCCTAAATCATGCTATAGGTTTCCGGTTGGATGACTAGCTGTACGCAATGTTGATGACTATGAAGGCGCACGTAAGAGGAAAGCATGAAGGAGAAAAGAGGATAGTACCTTCTACATGGCTTGAATCAAGGATATGGGCAGTTGTGTTCCAATAAGGAACCCAAGAACTAGGAAAATAGAGATGCAAACTCGAGGCACTTGGAAGTTGGGGATTTTGAAGGGAGAAAAGTAGGTTGCTTCATCTACCATGCTAGGGAAGGTTGCACTAAGAGTTGAAAAAGAGAGTAGAAATTGATGTGTCACTCTTTTTGTGAGCCCAAACTAGTTGGAGTGAGGGAGTTTTTTTATAGATATTTTCTTTTGTGTTGTATCAAAATGGAAAGAGTAGAACCAACAAAAGGATTTTGCTTGAGGACATAGGGCCTATATATGATAGGATGAAGTCGGAGGAAATGAGCGCTCAAATCGAGAATGGATATAAAAGAGAGAATTTCTAGCTAGTGTCATTTATAGGAAAATACACAAAAGGTGCTAAAATGACAAATATGCTAGGATTGGTCATCTTTCTCATTAAGGTGCAAGGATGAATTCATTACCCACCATATAGACGAAGCTAGTGGGTTGATGCACAAGCAGATAATTTAACATACAACACAATGAGAAAGGTGCATGCCAATAACTTATGTGTAACATGATAGGACGTGGGCTTGTCAAACAATCTAGGAGTATCCTATAGCTTGCCAAAGTGTTGATTAATTAGATGATAGTATGGCGGGAGGGTTCCACGCTAATAGATAGGGAGTGTTAACAGGTCGTGTGAGTGACAGGTTAAGTTTGTATCAACAATTTAAGGTTGATTTAGTGGGACGAGTGTTTGTGAGTCAGTTATGCATCAATATGTTGTGAAGTTCCTTAGTGGTAAAAAATGTGTTAGTGGGTCAGATGCACATGTGGGCCAAAAGGGCTATCTATTGGTCATATGTGGGTTGATGGGTCAGGGACTTGCCATAGGATCAGATTGGCTAAGGGAATCCCATGGCGTTATAAATGGTGGAAAGAGAGGGCTTATGGTATGAAATTTTATATGGATTTAAATTAACAGATTATTTTGAAACACATGTTTTCTTTTTGAGAGTTTGCTAATTAAACATTCCAATTGTGTTACTTGATTCACTTAAGATAAACACCCATCTATTATCACATAAGGTCTGTAGAAAGAAAAAGATAATCCTAAAACTTTAACCTTTTACAATTGCTTTATTGATTCTGATTCTCAATGTTTGTTGGCTTATTCAGTTGAGTATGTGAAAATCTTCACCATTTCTCTTCTATAACTTTTTTAACTTGCTTTTAGATTTCTTGTTGAGTTAGACAAAATGTCTGCTTGCAGAATGTCTATGAGAGAATTGCTAGAAGAGAAACACCCCACTGCATGGGTTGAGTTTGAGCAGGGTTTGATTGATGAGGTAAGCCTTGAGAGGTTCTGGGACAGAGTTTATGGTTATTTATTTTCGTTCTCATAAGATTCTAACATTTAAACATGTTTTTAGAAAATTATATGCAAGGTTTGTGTTTGCATCATAAAATGCTTAACATTCTATATCTTTCCTTGTCAGACATGATAAGTTGATGTCATTCCTAATCTGTTCATTGAATGGTCCATGGAAGGCCAATGGATTTTTTTTCGTGCTAAGTTGTTGCTGGTGTGGATGTTACTCTCAACCAAGGAAACATAGGTGGGTGAGAGTTTCCTGTTGGTGCAATAGAGGAAATTCAAGCATGCTGTCTTCCTTGTTTTTTCCTAACTTGCATGTTGCAAATTTGGAAGGATATCCTATTTCATGCCTTTCCAAGAAAAGAAACTTTGGGCATGCTCTACATCTGTGCTAGCTAAATAATTAGGATCTGAGGTTAAGGACTTTTCACTGCAGGGGCCGAGCTCAAAATGACTGCAGGATTATGTCATCAACGTTTTATACTAAATCTTTCTTACCCCATTTTTCCCATATTCCCACATTTTCTGTTTTTTTTTCTCTTTTTTATGACTCAGCGTGGCTATAATATTTATATACTAGATAAAATCTCAATATGGTTTTTACCAAGAAATTCTCCACCGAAATTTAACTTATTGTGGGTAAATTGCTTCTGTTGTTTTTAATTTACTTTTCACCGGTTTTAATTTACTTTTCACCGGTTTTTAAAAAGACAGTTTAAATTACCCCTATTCACTCCTTTTCACTGTACTCAACTCCTTGCGCTGTTTCTAGTTTTTAGCTTAGTATAAATTTATGGTTTTTAAAGTCGCGATTTATAGCAAAGAAATGCCATTTGAATATTTAAATTTGTATGTTCGAAAAATGTTGACTGTAGCAGAGATCGGTCGACCGTCTCATTCGGCCGGCCACCCAAGCCAATTGACTGGCCACCTTGCTGAATGGACCCAATAATGAAAATATGCTAGATATACGGGGCAATGACTTGTAACTCTCAGGAGCATAATGACTTATTAACTTCCAGGGGCAATGATGTAATATTCTAGATCCCCCTATGCTTTATAAATAGGAGGATCTTTTTCATGTAAGGGGTGCCAGGGAGGCATCACTCTCCGTTCTCTTGTAATCACTTTTTTAGTGAAATAAAATGAGTATGAGAGCCCGGGGAATACCCCTACTTTGCCCCGCTGGGGGTAATCGTTTTGTCACTTTTTCTTTTCTCTGTTTCTCTCTTGCTCTTTTCCTCTCTCTCGGTTCTTACGCTCTATGCATTGGGCACGATCAACATGACAAATTTAGATCCAACATCTGGTGCGGTGAGCTTCTATTTTGCCGACAACAAGGGGAGGAGCAACACCAAAAAAACTTCTCAGAGAGACACTCCTAACAAAGAATAGACAAAGATTGTGATCTTCAAGAAACTTCTATTTCTGAAAAAGCAAAAATTCAATTCTCCAACTACCAAGTCCTCTGTAAAAGCCACCGCTTGATTGTTGGGTTCGAGCTTCAGATCGCACAGTCCTCCTTCGCATTAAGCATCTGAGAAATTGTTGGTGAAATCAAGGAGAAGCTCCTCGATGCCGCTTTTGTCCTCCCCAACGTCGGGCAAGATCTCTCTCAGCCTTCAAAGACAAAAATCTCTTCTATCTTCACAGACACTAAGGAGAAGGACAACCAATTGGAAGAAACGATCTCCTTCGCATCAGCCGCTGAAGAGATCTAACAAAAGGATTCCATAATGGAAGAAATAGTTTCTAACACCATTGAATCCTCTGCCAAAGAGGCCAAGCAAAAGGCCATCGAAATCGAAGAATCTGCCTTTATTACTTTTAAAATCGCAGCCAACAAAACCAAGCAGAACGCTGCCCAATACCATGAAACTGCAGGCAAAGCCGGC
>NW_018165137.1:124838-165277 GCF_001263595.1 Phalaenopsis equestris | reverse complement strand
AAGAGTGCCGCCAAGACTGCTCTGACGGTCAGCGAAGAAGTCACTTGCAACATTTCTTCCTCCGCCGCAAAGGCAGCCGACAGAGGTCATCCAATGGAACCTGACGAATATCCTTTTGCGGGCTTGGGTTGGGAGCTTGGGTGCGACCTGCAGTTTTTGTGGGTGCGGGTGTGGCTAATGCCACGCGTTCGACAACCTCGATGACCCACTTGTTAGGGTTTGTAACGGCGTATGGCACGTGTGTGGATGACGTTCTCGTCGAACCATGTGCTGGAGTCGACGATGCTGTAACATCAATTTGGGATCTTACAGAGCTAGCTATATCCAATTTATTTATAGTTTTTGGCTGTAGTCGTCGGTGTTGCGCTCTACTCCTAAGTGTCGGGCCGACTGATTCACGTCGGTTGGCAGCGAGACGCGAAGGCCACTTCCACCAGTCGTTCATTTCGTTCTACCAGTTAAACGAGGCATAGCTTTTTACTCCCCGTTGTTTCAAATCTCTGCGAGAACAATCTCCTTTACTGCACCTTTCCATACAATCAAAGATCTTAGAAGTAACAAAACCACTCTTTCTTCGAACTTGTTGCTGGAGTCGACGTCGACCAAACTTCGTCTTCTTCAGATATATTCACAAGATTATACCTCATTCTAGAGAGGCTACCAGGACCTCGATTTACTTATCCTTATGTCGATATTGGCAGCAAGCCCATCCAAGAGAGCCCCATTGCTTCTAAGAGTTTGATGAAGGCCTTCACACAGGTGGGGAAGCTTGATGAGGTCCTCAGATTAGCTCAGGAGATGGAAGAATCAAACTGCAACCATCTACTATTATAATATTTTCATGAATGTTCTAGTGGAGTAAAACCAACTCGCTGAAGCTGAAGCTTTGTTCAAGGATATGATGTCTGATGGCGTTGCCTCAAATGTCTCCTCTAACAACATCTTGGTCAAGGATGGAAGAGTGGAGAATGCCAGAGGTTATCTGTATTGGATTTTGTAGAAAAAATATGATCTTGATGCTCATACCTACACACCCATACTGCAAGGTTATTGTTCTAACAGAAAGAGGAAATGAGTCTTGAGAAAGAGGAAATGAGTCTTGGATAACAACTGACTTCTGTTACCTACAATATACTTGTTGGGGCGTTATGCAAAGTTGAGAACTTTGGAGAAGTAGAAAAGATTATAGGAGAAAGTTTCTGAAAGTGTTGGAAGCCTAATGAGATCACTCTCAATATTTACATAAATACCACCCAATTAGTTTGTGCTTCCAGCAAGCCTCCCTCATCTGACCGCTGCTCCAGCCGACCACCTGCTCCCGACCGGTCATTTTCCTCTAGCCATCCGTTTGTATGCCTCTAGTCGACCATCATAAAAATCAGAGAAGATTTACATATATACCGCTCGGCGAGCGAATGAAAGGCTCCCCTTCGGGGCGAGTAAATCAATAACTCCACTTTGGGGCAAATCAAAGACTCCCCTCTGGGGCGAGCGAATCAAAGACTCCCCTCTGAGACGAGCAAATCAACAACTATTATCCAGAGCAAGCAAATCAAAGACTCATTTCCTGGGCGAGCGAATCAACAACTCCACTCTCCCTCCGGGGCGAGCGAAACAAGAAGCTTCTTTCGGGGCGAGCAAATCAAAGACTCCCCTTCCGTGAGAGCGAATCAAAGGTTGCCCTCCGGGAAGAGCGAATCAATGACTCCCCTACGGGGCAAGCGAATCACCCACTCCCCTCTGAGGCGAGCGAATCAACAATTCCCTTTTGGGGCGAGTTAATCAAAGACTCCCCCTTTAGGCAAGGAAATCAACCAGGACACTCCCAGCCGTGGCGGGCAAATTAAAGTCTCCCTTTCGAGGCGAGTAAATCAAAGACTCCCCTCTTGGGCGAGCTAATCAACTTCCCTCCGGGCGAGCAAATCAACTAATGTTAACATTCATCACTGAACAACTATTGCAAACAAATAGCCTTGTAGAAGAAAAATGTCAAAACAAAGATGAAGCCAATAAGACTGACCAAAAGTATGTTCAATCAGCCGAAGGACAATTAGTTGACCGACATTGCAGATTAAAATAGACCTGAAAAAGTCTTAGGAGAGCATTTTAGTGCTGAATGAAACTGGGGGCATGTAGAGACGTCGAAATCAAGGGGATGTAAGTATTACATTTGTGTTTTATGATATTTAAATTTTTTTATTCTTATCGCAGTTTCACTTACAAGAAGTAAGAGACTTGGGGGCATTTATGTACATTCGAAAAATGCTGACGGTAGCAAAGATCGGTCAGTTGCATTGACTAGCCACCTTACGCAGTGAACCCAACAATGAAAAGATGCAAGATATACAAAAAGGTGCTAGGCGTATGAGAAGGTGCCAATGAAGACAATAATGACTTATAACTCTCCGGAACATAATAATTTGAACTCTCAGGAGCATAATAACTTGTAACTTCCAGGGGCAATAATGTAATATTCTAGACCCCCTTATGATTTATAAATAGGAGGATATTTTTCATGTAAGTGGGGGCTAGGGAGGCATCATTTTCCCCTTACGTTGTAATCACATTTTTAGTGAAATAAAATGAGTCTGAGAGCCCTGGGAGCACCCTCACTTTCCCCCGCTGAGGGCAATCGCTATGTCACTTCTTTTTCTTCTATCTCTCTCTTGCTATTTTCTTCTTCCTTAGTCCCTATGTTCTATGCCTTGGGCACGATCAGCATAACAAATTTGGATCCAACAATATTCTTATTAAAAGTATTCTTCTGTTAGTACTTTCTCAATTTTCTTTTGATTTTCATCCATGAGCTTGTAAATAAGAACTGGTAAATAAATAAGCTCATCTCTGGAAATGGTTATTGCGCTATTGCTATTGCTATTTTCCAAGTTCAGCTTGCTAAGATAAGAAGGTTGGATTTAGGTTCATTGGTAGTTGTTATACTATGTCACCACCATAAAGATAACCTACTGCTCCATGAACGGTTGGAATAAGGCTTAGGCTGGTGATGATGATCAAGTTTCTCATCCTTGGAAATTTGAATCTGATTATGCTTTATTCCTACATTTGGATTTGTATTCATTATAATACTTGATTTGAAGATGGTGTTATGTCAGCTTCATAGTTCTTGCTAATCATTCCTTCAGCTTTTTACCGTTTTCTCCACATTTTGCTTTATTTTGATAGTACAATGGAAGTGGGAAATTGTTTTGCTTCCAACTTAACAATTGGATAAAAACTTAGGTTGGCACATTCATTCTTTTTTATTCTTGGGAAGATGATTGCCTTTCTTGTGACGAGCCGAAACTTTTCCTCCCTGCTTTATCTTGTTTGATTTTTACCCTTTATAGGGTTTTGTTATATTTATTTAGCTTCTGATTGTCCATGTATATCATGCCATCTAATATCTTTTCCTTTTCCCACTTCAGATTGAACTAGGTAAAAAATTTTTCAAAGATGGGAGGCCTTTTGATTTGGAAGGTGAGAACTTATTCAAGAAGCCTAATTTAGGAATGGCATAACTGATCATTTGCAAACCTTGCAACTTTGCATGTACAGAACTTGTTTTTTTACTTTTCTTAACACATTTATCCAGTATGAAATCTTTCTTTAATCAAGCTTAAGAGTGGCATGCTAAATAATCTTGATTCCTTCATGCATATTATTACAGACTTGCTGATTAATGCCAGAAATATAAGTATAGACGAAGGGAATAGTGGTCTTTTCACGTTTATGCATCTCTGTGCATGAGAATGACGATATCAAGTTAATTTTTTGCATAGACAGAGGGATCTCTTGTTTAATATATCATTTGTTAGCTTATTTATTTAGCTGAGGGATGTCATGTTTAATGAATTGTTTATGTACTTATTTTTTGTGGTATGAATGATTCAAGGTTCATGCTTTACATTCTGTGGCATTTCTATTTGCATTTGATTTTACTCATTAAACTTTTGTCATGTTACAACAGAGCTACTGTTTCTTTAATTCATTTTAATTACAATAGTAATGTTTGTTAGAGATGCTGTCACTATACATTATGTGGTAAAACATTGACACCAATTGTTTATTAACTGACAAACTAGTCGCATATTAAGTTTGACAGCCTTTGATAAATGTAGCCATCATTTACAAAATAGCAGTTTAATTAACCACCTGTATTGTTGATTTTTTCGGCCTCATTAACGAGATTAAATAGCCATCTATTTATCTAATCTATATAAATACTTGGAACTGAATCATGTTCACCATCACAGTGGCTGGATTGATCAGCTTTAACTAATTCTTTATGAAGGAGGTATAATGTAGATTAAAAGATTATTTTCCCCACAATCAGTTGGATTATACTGGGTAATATTTTGGTAACATTTGACGGCCATGGTCTTTTGCTAGCCCTGCATAGTTGGGATTAGGGCAATATTTTTTATTGTAATGATGATGAAACAAAGTTGGTCAATTAATCAGGCGAGCTCAATGAAGTGTTCTTTTATGTTTGTGTTAAAATATATTAAATGCGCTTCTTGAGCTTACCAAAATGTATGCTACAATAAATTTTGTGAGATATTATTTATGATATGCTTAATTATTTCTTTATCTCAAGTTTAGGAAACTCAGGTACTTTCATTTGTTGATATTATAAAATTATATATTGTTGAAAAGCAAAGAAAAATAACAAAGAAAAGTCCCTTCTCTCATCCCCATTAGATAGAAAAGTTGTATATTTATAGGAGATATATAGCCCAATTGGTGGCCCTAGGTTAGTAATTAATATAAGGAAAATTATGATCCTAATCACTTTGGAAAAAAAATGGAGAAAAGTTAAATTGGAAGTTTTTTAATACAAATCCAAAGGAGTTAAAATATATGATATCATTCCACTTCAAATGTTGATATGCGATCATAATATGAAAATCATCTCATTGATTTGAACATGTATGGGTAATTCCCTTAGCGAAATCTTCTATATAGCTGGACTTGGTGATGGTGGACAGCTGCTTGAATGATTTTTGAGCTGAGTTGTTTGTTGACAGCCAATTGGAAGATTTCAGGTCTTGTTGGGTGCTGCCTGTCATCTTGAAGATTGCAAAACTGGTTCTTAAATTGGAGTGCTGCCTGTCATATTCACTGTCTCTCTTCACCATATTCTGTCAAGTTGCCTTGAATCGAGCAGACTTTGCTTAAGCCAGACCCATGATATATTTGGATATATATTGGTTTTTGATTCGGTTAAAAAGTGACTCGTAAAAAGAATTAGAATGTAAATAACATATTATTTTTATTTCTTAAATATAAAAGAATTTTAGAAATTCACTACCCTGATATGTTATCACATCAAAGATGAGTGGTTTGATTGGTTATATAGGTTAGCCTTAGTCCAGCCTATAAATATAGGCACAGGGTTGCCATTTGAAAATTGCTAGATTATATCATCTTCGTCAGATTTACTCTACAATTTTAACATTGCTAAATTTTTGGTAAAGCGAGTAAGATGTTAGATAATCTTGTTAAACTCTTGCTAATCAAGAAATTTCATAAATCTTCCATTGAGTGAACCATCAATCGAGTTAGAGATTTCTTAAATTAAGTTGATTGTTAAGTTGACTTCTTGGACTGATCCATAAAAAAAATGAGTTAGTGATTCTTCATAAAGAAGCAATGATGACTCTTAAGTACAAACAAAAATGATTAATGACTCTTAAGACAGAATGCCTGTTCAAAATGACCTAGTAAATGAACTTGTGATTTCGTTTTTGCCCATTTTAAAAGATTTTATAATTATATGCGAAGTATCAAATATACTCTTTACTATTATATATGTTTGTTTCTCTATCTTAAAATAATTTATACTTGAATATATTCTCAAAAGCTATTAAATTGGACAATTATATTATTTAGCTGATCTTTGAGTCTATGAATGTTGAAAAAATAGTTTTCAGATACTTCTCTCAAGCCTTCTCGACCTTCCATCTTTTTATGTATGCTTAGGTAAGTTTCAGCTTGGATGAGCCTCAGCTGACGTTGAATCTTTGTCTTTGCGTGGGGAGCTATCTAGATTAATGGACTCTCTTTGTTCAATCGAAATCTTATCGAAAGGGGATATTTCAAACTCTAGGACTTGATTTTTTGTCCAATGGGCCTTAACTTACAGTGGAGCTTTTGTCTTTGGAAAGTTTGGATATTTGATTTTAGCTGACTTAGAGTTGAATCATAATTCATTTTATTTACTCCGAGTATTTTGTATTGTTGGGCTTTCAGTTGAGTATACTTATAAGACCATTAAGTTGAATTATTTTGTTAAAAAATTGAGTGCAAAAATGTGTTAATATGTAAAATGATATGGCTAGGCTCTGTATTCAAAGGATATGTAAAATTCTTGAATTTTGTCAAATTCAAAGTCTTAAATTTGGGCAGCTTCAAGTTGAAGCTTGAAAATACAACTTTAAATAGTTTTTAGCAAACTTAAGTATAAAGTAAATTTTTTTATTTTAAAAAAATGTCAAAATTTTTGGCCTACGTGGTTTATTTTGAATTCAATGGATACAATTAATATATATTTTTTTAATGACACTCAAGCTAAAGTTTAAGAATAAAAGGCGATTTTATTAAGCACTGATTTTTGGCCTACATGGGCCTCTTAGGTTACCTGCTGAGAGTTCTGTGTCATTTCATTATCTTTCAATAGGTTTATAACATAATTCTTTTACGAGAGAAACATTTAAAGTCTATTGGTTTATGGCTGATGGTGTTTCACAACCATGTTATGATCATTGAATCAATTTCTTCCCAAAGTAAAAACTTTGGATCTTTGGGCTCGAAAGTAGATCTGTAAGGTGTTGGATCTTTCTCTTTCTTTTTAGAAAGATTTTTATGATTTGGGATCATTTAAGGTATTTTGTCCCGTTTAAGGGATAAAACGTTTGAAATGCTTGGAGTTACCATTAATCATGAGAATGAGAATTCGATAAGAGAGATAAGGTTAAAAGTGAAAACCCTAACCTTAGCCAATAAATACAAATATTGGTAATGAAAACCCTAACCTTATGTAAATTATAATAAAGGTTGGAAGTGTAAACCCTAACTTTAGATAATAAAAACAAATATTAGAAAAAAAAATCCCAACCTTAGATAATAAAAATAAAGGCTAGAAAGAGCAGCATAAGAATAAAACTCTCAAGGGTCTTTACTTTTATTTGTATAAATGGGGAGATATATGTACATTTTTCATAGGCATTAGAAAATAAGAATAGAGCCAAAAAAGGAAGCAAAAATATTTGGGGCCATCGATCCTATAAAAAAATACACTAATTAAAATTTGAGCGTCATTGGGAAACATATCTAACTGTAAGGAGCCTCGATCCGCATGTCTTAAGTTATCTGCTATTCGAGGGTCATAAGTAAACAAATCCAACGATCTAAAGTCTTGATTTGTGTGACTTAAGTTCTTTGTCATGATTGGAGTAGAAATTTCATAGAAATAAGCTTCAAATATTTCAACACTTTAACTTGAAGTTGGTTTCCCCCCTCCCACTTTCTTTAAATCTTTTAGTAAAAAGGAAAAAGTAAAATTAAGTGATTAACGAGTTTGCCACATTCTTCGTGTTTCAATTTATCTTGTTGTTGAATGCTCGATTAGACAACTCTAATTTGTGGCCCAATTAAACTTTCCATGTGGCGATTTCAGTTGAACTCTTTTTTTGATGACTTTTATTGTTAGACTAGTTGAATTCTCCCTTAAACCACAGTCTTTGTACAATTTCAATGGTTTGACAAGCTGAACTCTATCTTGAATGACTTCAATTCTTAAATGGGTCGACTTAACCGTTTTATGATTTTAGTTCTTGGATGAGTTTGAACTTTTCATTGTATGATTTTAATTTTTGGTATTGTCAAGATTCATCAAGGGTGCTGAAATATTTGTCGAAGTTTGTGGAGGTTGCCTTTAATTTGAAGTAATTAAGTAATATATTTATTTTTTTAGTGTAAATTTTCTTTCCTACATTCCTTATTTCATTTTTGATTCAATAGAACATGATATTTTTTTAGATTTCATTTTCTATAGTGTTTGATAAGTTCGTAACTTTCCATGTTCTCGTGTTTTAGTAATATAGATTTTGGATTTTTTTTTGTGGAATATTGGCTACACCAGGTAATCTTTAGTTTCTGAATTTTGGTTCTTTTTGTGGTTGGAAAGCAACACCAGTGAGATAATCTCTATGCCTCTTTTTCCTAATAAACATCATAACCAATTACGCTCATTGGAGGTAAGTTTACTAGTTCAATTTGTAGCCAATCACTGGTAGTCTGGTAAGTTATTTGAATATTGGTTTATTGTTGTAGGCGGCATCAGAGAAACAGCTTTTATCAAAGGCAATTTTGTGTTTAATCATTATGTTAGTTAAATCAAATAAAGAAAAAGTGAGAGTATTTGGACTTACTAACCAGAATTTGAAGTCTGAGAAGAATGTATTTGATTTTATGTAGAAAAACAAGTAAGTACTTTTTTATTAGGAGACTATGCTATAGATTTTATGGGGGACAACCCCATGGTGGCCTTAGTTTAGATAGCAATATAAACAGAGGTCCTCATTGGTTCTTTAGAAAAATCCAGATATGGCAAAGCCTTCAAGGAAAAAGATTTTGACCACAAACCCAAGGATTTAAATATTTGATTCATTTCCCTTCACCTGGAAATAACTGATCGTCTTTATTTGAGAAATCAAGATCCCATTGACTTGAAAATGCGTGAGAGCCTTAATTTAAAATTCTTTAAAACTGGACTTTGTTTGCGGCGTACAACTGTTATAGAGATTTATGAACTGAATTTATTTTTGACAGCTGCTATACAAAATTTTGAAGCTTTTCTAATTAGAGCGGCTGAAATATGCTAATAAGTAGATAGATTGTAAATTTTCATTCCTTCTCTTCTAGTTTGTTTGATTTGTTTAGGATCTCTTGAAACCCTCTTGAACGTTCAAGTTGTTTCTATTTTGAATCATTTTTTTCCTCTAGCTTCAAGTTAGTTATAACAGTGTAGGGCTATAGTCGCTTTATGTTGTTGCTTTGATGTGATGAGAGTTCAGCATTCTTAGATTCTTTTCTCATCCATGCTTGAAAAAGGGAGTTTGCCTTCTGTATGGTAAAATATTGGCTTTATCAGCAGATCCAGTTTGCTCTATCCATTATTGCAAACTTTATCTTGTAGGTCTCAAAGAATGCATGCGTAATGGATATTCATATGTGGATGGAATCGAAGAACTGCTACATGCTTTGAAACAAAACAGCTATGAATTGCATGCCTTCACGAATTATCCTGTCTGGTTAGTTTTACGATTTTATTAACTTGGTTAGCATAAGAAAAATATCTCATCTTTGAGTTTTTATTGTTATTTTATTCTTTGCAGGTTCCAGATGATTGAGGAGAAGCTAGAACTTTCAAAATATTTATCTTGGACGTTTTCTTCTTGTCTGATAGGTACTTTTTGCTTCAGAAAATATTCTTCCTCTTGACAATAATATGACTTTGGAAATGCTTCTATGTATTTTGTCCTGATATTTATTCATATAATAGTAGTCCATCAAATGCAGTGTGTTTGATTATATGATACCTTGCTTAAAAAATCAATTGTTATCTAAAATAATTAATAGTGATTGTGATTTTCTTTTTGGCATTTGTTTTCTCTTTGATATTGTTTTCTTGCATATTTAAGGAAAAAGGAAGCCTGCACCCGATTCATATGCTGAGGTTGTACATCTCCTGAAAGTTGAGCCTAGAAGCTGTATCTTCATTGACGACAGGTTCTTGTCTTCTATAATTACGCTGCCTTTTTCATTTTTTTTTTTGATGAGTCTGTTTTGATTGTTCATCAGAACCAAAAGCTTAAGACTTATTCTGTTCTTCGTTTTGTTTAGTATTGAACTTTCTGGCTATTTTGTGATGATTTATGTCCATGGTAATTGTAGCTTTGACAGGAATGATAGTTTACATTGAAAGTTCACCTTTAGAAGAAAAATGATTGCAAGGAAATGGAAAACCCAAATGGTGTTGATAAACAAGAACGCTGCTGACTAGCCTTTCCAAAAAGATAGAAAGAGTTGATTTGTGCTATCATGAGATCAAAATTAAATTCTCATCAGAGGAGATAACAACGGCATATTTAGCGAGGCTTCCTGCTAATGCAACTTCACGCTTCCCTCACAAAAAAATTCTTTTTGTGAGAATCAACATGCGAATCAAACTTGAGGCATCCATATCACAATAAAGATTTCCTAATCATTGATTTTGATCCATCCCATCTTCTCACGATAAGAGGATTAAAAAATCAAATATAGAACAATCATTTTGTTGTTGCTCTACAATAAAAAGTTATCAAAACACATTTATCTAATTTTATTTCTATGGTAGAACTTTTATCACTTTTTTTCGAGTTTACGAACTATCTATGAGTTTCCTGTGACTTATTTGAATATCTTTCTTGCTCCAGGGTGACTTGGAGGCATCTGTAAATGCAGACATGGTAGGTGTACATTTTAAAAATGCTGAATCTTTAAAGCAGGATTTGTCTTTACTGGGAGTTCAACTTGAAGTTATAAGCAATAGTTGATGGACGGAATTCAAAGGTTCTTTCTCCAATCTTGTCTTATTTGTTTTTGTAATCCTTCCGTTATTCTAAATAAATTTCAGATGTTATCTCTCCAACTCATCAATGTGAAAGCTTGTAAATTTTATCAACTTAGCATTGTTAATATTGTGTTCGTTGGTTTTTGTGGAGTGATGCTACTCTCCAAATACAAATAAATTTTCCTTTAAAATATTGCTTTTTCTTGTCATGTCCACATAGTTTGTGTCTTAATAAAAACTATTGATGTCATGTCCCGATTAACTTTAACACCTGAATCAAGAAAGCACATTTAAATTTCTAATTTAGTTTGGGTGCAAACATTACTCTTATTCTTTATTTGATATGCATATAGAAGTTTCAGTTGGCGAGCAGCTGAAGCTTCAGGTGTTTTGGTCTTGAAGCATTCTTTTATGAAGATAAGTTTATTAAGTTATGGATGCAGACACTGATTCTTGTAATAGGAAATAAGATGAATAAATAAGCCCTACGTATCTCTTGATGTTTTTTAAATTATATTTGATTGAGTTAATTTTTTTTAAAGAACACTCAAAGCATCTCTTGAGGTATTTTGAGCATTTTAAAAACAAATAAGCTTTAAGTTTTATATGATTTAGCTTAACAAAGTACTCTCTTTTTAGTCAACTTGGGGGGTGAATCGTCCACAAATATTAGAAGAGAATTGTATCCTCACCTTTCTTATAGGCGCGGGCATCACTTCTAAGGTCTTTTAAAGAGATATGGCAATAATATAGTTCACAAAGTTTTTTTTTAATACCAAAAGAACAATTTTACTAGATATTCTTAATGCATAAATACATAAGATTGAGAACCAAAGGTAAAAACGAAGTATGTCAAACATGGAAGCTTTTTATTTATCAGGTTTTTGTTTGGTGGTTGAATTTCTTGCAATAGGATAACTAGGATTGTTTTCTTCCAATACCTAATGATATGCATATTATAGATTGATTTAACTTTGAGTGTCACATTGGAATATGCAAGCCTAAAAATGGAATCATTCATATAAATTGTAATGATAGATACTAACAAATAAGGCAAGAAAAACATTGAATAGAAAATTTTGAAGCTCATTGGTGGCACATATTAAGCGATTTACGACTAATTAATTTGAATAAAGTTCTTAAACTATCAATATTTTACAAAGTTACATAATTTTGCGAACTTCGTGATCTTTGCAGAGGCTCGAACTTTTATTGTTAATGATTTTTGTACCATATAATTGCAAGCAATAAAATTTCAACACTTCAAAACCATTTTTAGGACAAATAAATATGTACAGATTTTTGTTATTAGAAAATTTAACTTCCTTGCCAGCTTTCTTTGATTTACAATGCATATTCCACTTTCATATTAGGAATAAATGATAATTTCATTTAAAATATTGAACTTTGCATGCCCCATTATTGGCCATGCTGGCTTTTCATGTGTATATGAACAAATCTCAAGTAAATATTAGACTATATTTTAAATATGTTTATTATACCAATTTACAGTTTTATAATCTCCCCTTTTTAGGGATGCAAAATGTTCTTTGGAAAATTGCTTAATAAAAGGATAAAAGTTAGCATATTACCCCCTCAAGATATAACATGTAAATTAAATTTTTCAAAAAAGAAATATAAAAAAAATAAAAACAAGAAACAAATATAAATAATTAAAAATATAATTTTATATTCTAATGACTAAAAATAGTAGCAATAATAAATAAATTTCATTAAGTTTCTTAACATCAGATCCAGAAATTCCTGAACCTAATTGCATGCAGCCTCACCATGATGGACAAATGATGACATTGATCATTGGGGAAGTTATTGCGACTTTTATCAAGGCGTCTGGAAGTTGAAATGAACTTAGTAGCATGACTTTGGTTGAGACCATGAGACCTACTTTATGAAGGATATTTTTACCGAGAAACATATACAATGACAAAAAGTGGCAAAAAGGGCTCATGTCACATCACAGATAGTTTTACTATGAACATATAAGAAGAGAAAATTGCATGTCTTTTATTATAATTAACCTCCATTTGTGGGATGGAATGCCTTAGTTTATTTTGGATTTAATAGGCTTCTATGGAAAATATATAGCGAGTGGCATTGTAATTAGGTTCAGGAATTTAATGTAATGTGGTGTTATCTTTTGTCCACTCAAATGGGTGATGAAGCTTTCCAATGGCCCATTGCTTAGGCCATAATTTGGAGGATTAGAGTTCTAGGTGTCAAGTAAGCCTTGTTTGCCTCCGTTTTTGTTGTGTTCAAATGAGATACTTTTATATTTCCCCCTTTAAGTAGTAACTTTATTAAAAAGTTTTCATCAAGAAAGAGCGAGAGAGAGGTGGGAAGTAGAAGAAATGACTGCAACATAAAAAAAAAAGGATTTGAGAGATATCAATAAGGTCTTTGTAAGGTCAATAAGAACAAAAGTCTTTAGAAAATCATACTTTCTCACTTTTCTTAAACCTTAAAATCATACTTTCTCACTTTTCTTAAACCTCAAAAAAGACATATGAATACTTCTGACTTATAACCATATACTCAAATGTATTTCTGTTATGTGTACATGCTCACTTCCAAGGGAATGTATTCTATTTGTTTAATGACAGCTTGAGAAGATTGAAGTTCTAGGTGTCAGTTAAGCCTCATTTGTCTCCACTTTTATTTTGTTCAAATGTGATACTTTTATAATTCTCCCTTTAAATAGTAACTTTTTTAAATAATTTTCATCAAGAAAGAGCGAGAGCGAAGTGAGAAGTAGAAGAAATGACACCCACATAAAAAAGAAAGATGTGAGAGATATCAATAAGAAGATCTTTGTAAGGTAAATAAGAATAAAAGTCCTTAGAGAATCACACTTTCTCACTTTTTTAAACCTCAAAAAAGACATTTGAATACTCCCAACTTATAACCATATACTCAAATGTATTTCTGTTATATGTACATGCTCATTTCTAGGAGAATGTATTCTTTTTATTTAATCACATCTTGAGGTATACCCAATAATATTTTTTATTAAAAAAACATTTACTGTGTTTTAAAGTAAAAAAAAAGGATATTAAAGACGAAGGAGACCATTTCAATTGGATTCACCTTTTGCATCAAAGATTGACTAGACCAAATGATAGAGGGTTAGTTACCATGTCCCAATGAGCAATAGCCTATCAACAAACAAAGACCTATGAAATAACATCAACAAATTTTTTGAATCAAAAGTGGAAAAAATTACATATCAAACAACAGGTAAGGAAATATTAGACCAGTGGATTTGGTTGAGTTAAGATTTCATGGATCCATTTTTCTAGGTCGTTAGTCCTTAAGTATATTTAGCCACAAACGTAGTCAACTCGACTTAGCTTAGAGTTTTATGTTAGCAATCCATGAGTTGCTTCACTTAAGGGGACTCTATAGACTCTAGGCCAAAGAAATATTCCAACTTAGAATCCTAAGACTTATCCAGGTACTACAAGGTTTAAAATGTGTTTTACTCTCATTATAAAGATGATATGATGCCCATATGAAAGGAAGGAAAATGTATTTCAATCACAATGGCATTGGCTTGCAATCCTATTTTGGCTAGGATAACCTTTAAATGTCCTAAGAATTATAATTAACAACTTAATCGATATAAATCGTATAACTAGTTAGGTAGTGAAAACAATAATATTTCATGATAGACATACAAATGACCCAAATACTATATTTCATTGATATGAAGACTATTAATTATTTAGGGATTAAGCTATAATAACATAAGTATAATTTAGCCATGGTTTAATGCTATCATAGGTATGAAAATCCTTAAAGACATTATGTGGATTTATAATTGTAATAGAACTTTTAAATTCTAAATATTAACATTTTTCATTTTGCAAATTTAGTTGTAGGCCATGCTCATGAAAAGGAAGATTTTATTATGAAAAAATAGTTAAGTTTAGCCAAAATTCTATTTAAGATGGTTGAAAAATTCATTAGATTTTAAGTAGAAAACTTTATTTTTTGCCCTAAAAGCCTACTTATATGTGTGAACCCAGATAAAACATAATCCATTATAAAGTACACAAAATAGCACATGTGCCCATTTAAAATAAATACATAAATATGAGAGAATAATAAAGAGCCCGGGTACTCCTAGGTCAACAACATATCTCAAGAAGGCAAAATGGTAGTTAGGGTCCACATATACAAATTGTTTCTATATCCATACAATAAGGGATAATCTAAAATTAACTTATAAGGCACGAACAATTAGCACTTGATCATCATCTAAGATTGATTCTGGTCTCCCACTTTGAGGAACCCATGCATAGATCTTATTTATAATACATACTTTATCCCAAATTCTAAAAATGCATGATGAAATCTAAAACTTATAGGATTAATTACATATAAAACATAAATTAGCATGCATGTATGCAAAACATGCAAACTTAAAATGAGTTATGTTCAGTTCGGGAATTATTTAGCTAGCACCTACAAAAGATAAGATCATGACACTTTTTTTAAGGCTTTTCCTTTGGTGAAATTGATCATAATGTAGCATAACTTAGGTTTTTCTCACATCTGTAGAAAATCTACAATTGAGCTACTAAATTCACTAAAACCATTTGCAAACATGATCTAAAATGCACCCAAAATGGCAACAAACAAGAGAAATGATACATTTGATATTTGAATTTAAAGATATAGTCTATTTTAACACATTATCAAATGCACCGCACTAAGTGTTTAAAAGGCAAATGGTGTGCAAGTTAAACATCATATATTAAACATCTTAATAAATAATTTTCTTGCAAGTCAAAGTATAACTATCTAAACAATTAAGCATATATCAATGTACAAAATAAACATAAAATGGTTTAACAACATTGGTCATATAAAATCACTAATTCAAAGGAAGATACTACCATATAGATAAAGATAATTTTAAAATATGGGTTTGAAACATTAAACCATGTTTTTACATGATATGAAAAAAAAATACAAACATATGTAAATAACTCACATACTAATGTACACTAATGAAACACAACCAATGTGCCAAACTAGACGAATTAGATTAAGAAAAAACTATCCAAATATGAAGATAAAAACAAGGAGATGGGAAAATAATAGCACACAATATGGAATGATCTATGTGTAATTATGTAGGCTTATAACATCACACAAAACACACACTTATGTAAACCTATGTACTAATTTATCAGCTTAAAATGCAAACACATAAAAAGAAACACATACATTTTATCTTCATTTTTTCAACACACTAAAGCATAACTTAATGACAAAATTCACATGTAAGTTATATTTGATATTGCTAAGGTTGAATTTGAGGTGGTGAAACACATGTAACCAATATATTCATCTCAATATAATGAGTATGAGCTCAATACATGATTAAGTTACTACAAAATCATTGAAGTCTTACCAAAGAAAACCTTATGACTAAAAACCTAAACTTCCCAAAATTCACATTTATGTGGGTATGAACTTCCATCAAAACCCTTAAAGAACTTGAAGCAATCAAATGGATGTCAAGTGATTAGAACCATGGAAACAAAACATGATACTGAAACATTAAATGATGAGGAAAGTGAGGCTAAATTATAGAGCAACTCAAGAAACAAAGAGGTGTAAGAATGCTTCTTAACTTATGGGTTTCCATTGAAATTAGTCTAAACATATAGACTTATTGAGAAACTTAAGGTTCTAGAGGGATGGAAGGTGAGAAAGGAGTTTAGAAGTTCATTGCCATGTGTTTGAGGCAATTCTCCATCTCTCCAAGTGCTCCATGCAAATGTAAAAGAATCTAAGAGTTGGTAGCACATATTCTTCAAGTCTTGGTTCAAATTCCAAAAGAAAGTGTTAGCTTTTCTTTCTCCTCTCCCTGTTTATCTTCAAGGAAAAGGTAATATCTTCTAAGGAAGTTCACTCAAGCTCTTTTTCTAAAAGTTTTGGCACTTGAAATACTCACTAAAATCTAACTCTTTTTTATAGCACTCCTCAAAGAGAAATTCTTTCTATAGGTAGATCAACTTCTCCCAATTGAAAATTTATTGGCCCTATTTAGCCTTAGGAATTTCTATTTTATGCTTCTGAAAGCTTCCCTCTTAAACCCCTATTGGTTGCCGCTAAAAGGAGGCCTGAAACCACTTCTCATTGAACCTTTTTTTTTATACCCATGCTTAAATTTTGGCTGAGTGGAGGGAAGAATGAGCTAAAATATTTTTAAAACAGCAAAGTGATAATACTGAGATGTTGCATATATCAGTATGACTAGGCTTCAATGAAGAAGTATAGAGAATGGCTCCATAAAATTGAAAAATGGCGCAACGTCTCGCTTGGTTCATAAATAACACATTTTGGCTCTCAAGAATAAGATAATGTGTCATGGTCAATACTAAGCACTGTTTTGAGTAATGTCATTTCTTTCAACTTTGCAAGGCTTCTTCTGGAAGTATTAAACCATTTACAATCACATGAAAATTAAAAATGGTCCAAAAGTTTTATAAATACATTCAAACATGATTTTCATAGAAAAATATGTAAATAAATAGGTCCCATACATGTGTCATGTTAATAAGACACAATACACTCATTTTTTATATCTTATTTAAACCTCAACTAATTTAAGTATGAATTGTCTAGATGCTCAAAGTGATCTTGGGTAAACAAGGTGTGATCAACTTATATTAATTAAATGGCCAAGGTGGTTTGACCAAGGATTGTGCTACTTTATAATAGTCAACTATGTGATTGGGGTGGTCCATCTAAGTAGCATGTGATAAGTTAACTAATAAGCTAGGTGATTGAGGCATTCTAGTTAGATAGAGGTTGGTTAGATAATTTAGGTGATCTAGCTAAATAAAATGCTAATTTTGTAAGAACTAACCAGGTATTCAAGCCTTATTAAGTAAAACATTATAAATTAACTAAGTAAACTAGGTGACTAAGGTATCTTAGTTAAATAATTGCTAGCCAGATAATTTAAGTAATTTAGCTAACTAAAAATCTATTTGGTAATAACCCACTATGTGATCGAGGTGGTTTTGTTAAATGAAGCAGCTTAAATAAGCAAACTATACTAATTGACTAAGGTGTCCTAGTTAAATAGAGGTTGGGTAAATAATTTACGTGATTTAGCCAAGCAAAAGACAATTCAATAAGAACCAACTAGGTGTGTGAAATGGTTCTATTAAAAAAAAGTTTCATAAATTAATTAGGTAAACTAAGGTGGCTTAATCAACTAAGGCATTTCTCAGTTTATATTACCTAGATAAAGAATGTGATCTATCTCTGTAGAACATTTACGACTCCTTTAACCAAGGTGAAGTCAAAGAAAGTAACCAATCTATTACAAATGTGGTAAATAATCAAGAAATAACTTAGAATAATTCACACCATAAATCATGGTTAACCCCCACTAGGAATAATCCAACAGATTTTCAAGTGATTCTTACTGGGGAGAGTTATGAATGATCGCTTGAACCATTTTATTAGGTATAACTTGATCAATCAATCAACTTTTTTATTTTGGCTTTATTATTTCAAACTAAGGTTATTCACCTAATTAGAATGTGGCGGTCATACAATTAGAAATATGATCAATATATGTTATGTTGCACTAAATTCAAGTGAAGTCCATAGGAACAGTAGCCATGTCACTGTATTATGAATACTTTTGTTAATCTTGACCCAATACTAAGGCTTAACAAAAAAAAGAGGTTATCAAATGATGAAGTTGATAAGAAATTTAACCAAGATGTTGGTATAGTATATTATAAACTAAATTATGCTCTTGGATAGTTATCAACTTTATTGTGGCATAAATAAGTTTTGATGATTTGGACCCAACATAAAATCTCAACCAGAAATGAGATTTTCATGTGGTGCATATGGTCAATTACAAGTAGCATTTCAAATGATAATATTTAACTTTCACCATAGAAACTCACTAAGAAATTTTAATTATCCTTGAATTTTATATTCATATAGTGGGATAACTTGGCTTAGGGATTGCTCACTATAACAATGTTGTTTGGCAATCCAAAATCAAAGCATGGTTTCATAAAAAAAGTACTCCACTATATAGGAAATATAAGTTTTCCATAGTAGAGTGGGCTTACATGATATTGAAAAAGCTTACCATAACATGTGGTGATCTTGTTTTCCCTTATTTTAACTCTAGCAACTATATAGGTTTTGATAATCTAAACCTGACACAAAGGCCCAACCAGAAAGTTATCTCTCTATAATAAAATATGTCTTCCTTATAAGAATGGATTTAGATGATAGAGGAAACATTTACCTTAAAATGAGCTAATCTTATCTTCCCATTTTTTGGCTAAATTATTGACTTTAGTAGGAAGGATATCAAAATGTTTTGATTATTCAAACTTAAGGGAAAAACCTGACTGATAAATGTAGACATACAAAAGAAGTATACGACTCTTTTTCTTGGTTATTGAAAGGATCAAAACCTTAAGATAGCAGAGAAATTTTTTTAACATATAAAGATATTATCTCAATTCTTTTTTTCAAGTTCATGACATCAATGAGATATTTATGGGTTTGTTTATATAGACCAAGCACAAAAGCTTAATTAGAAAATGAGGACAATATGAACCTTCTTTACTTGGAATTCAATATGATTGAATCCTTATAGTAGAAAGAACTATTATCATAACACATTGTCATCTTTATCTAACCCTATTTACATCTAGCCTTTAAATGAAGACTTTAAGGGATGAATAAGACCAAATATGTGATATCATCAATATGGTCTTATCATCAAGAATTTTATCAAAGTCAAGACCACAAACATAGTATGAGATTTTTAGGTTTTGAGGGAAATGTGAGTTTCCTTGGGTATGAGTTCATAACTTTGAACTCATATGAAGGGAATGAAATTAGTTTCTAATCTCTCATTCGATTTAACAACCCAAGTGACTAATAAAGTTTAAGGATTTTGCTTATTTGGACATAATTTAAATTCCTACCAAAAAATGTTTTACATAAGAGAAATATGAGCTTTCTTTCATTTTTAAATCATTTTAGAAGACTAGATCCATATATTAGAGAAAATGTTTAGCATAAAATAATTTCATCTTATCGCCTCTTTTATTTATTACAAATAGTTAGCAATTGTTTTATCAAGAAAATGTATGATTTTTGTTGAAAAATAATAATTAGAACACACAACATAATCAAAAGTATGATAACACATGATATATACTTTTATTGGTTGAACTGGAATATAACCAAATTGAGGTCTAATATGTCAACCGTTATACACTTTAATAAGAGAATAGACTTATGTATCATTTTTCTTCAAATGTATCATATTGGTAGGCATACATTAAATGACAAGCAACTGCATTGATCAACAAGCAAGCTTCTCTTCATAAACCTTTCCAATCATAAAAGATCCCACCTGAGTCAGATCAAAATTTGCTTGTCTGTGGTAATGAATGACAATATATTGGCATAAAACTAACACTAAATATCTAATTACAAATTCTTTTTTGGTTTTACTAGTTTTATCATGAACGTTGATCATAAGAGCTCAGTGTTATTCTAGGTTGTCCTGGGCCTATAGCTTTAGCTCTTCCAGGCTATCCAAATCTTCTAATTGAAGGTATTTATTCTAATAATTACTAATATTGTTACTCAAAACAATTTGTAATGAAAGCAATTTAGCTTTTAATGGAAGGATTTCCTTGGACTTGAAAGTCGGTGCATTAGGGGTAAAACTTGTTGGTGTATGATATATAGTACAATATGCTCACAACGGTTTTGGGAGCTTATCAAGCCATTCCTTCTTATTACTATGAAGAAAAATCATAATGAGGCTTTTGAAAAATTTATTAAAAGCTTCAACCAAAATTTTTTCTCTTGGATTTTAAATAGTGGAAGAACATTAGTCAATAAGTTATGAGGCATATATACTAATCTTTATATTTTTAAAGTTTGAGCCATTAATAGATATGATTCAACATGACACACCAAATTAATATACAATATAATTCTTGAGAAAAGACAACATATTATTTTGCTTTACTTCTCTTAAATAAATGGGTTTCATCCATTTAAAGAAATAATTAGTGGCTATAGGAATAAACTTATTTCTTTTAGAGGATGGAGGGTCAATGACCCTTATTATATTAGTTCCCTATGTCTCTACTGGCCATAATTCTGTTATATGATGTAGTGCATTTGGAGGCTAATGCAGAGCTGAGCTTAAAATTTGATGATGATGACATCTATTAGTATATTTCATATAATCAAGGGCCATCAAAGCCCAAGTCTCTTAATATTTATTTTTTATCATAGGGCGAACTGATGGGACCCACATTTACCCTCATCTACTTCAAAGATGAATTTGTAAGCTTCATCTTATTCAATATAGCATAATCACATCTCATCAAATGAGTGTCAATATAATTTATCATTCATAATGGAGAGCAATGAAACTCTCTTTTAAATTTTGGCATCTTGGAGTGATCATCAAAGACTCTCCCTTTTATCAAGTATATAATGATGGTTTGATGCCAATCATTATTCAAATCATCTAAAGCCATAAGAACTTCACCCTATTCACCTAAAGAGTTAGCCTTAGATATATCCTTATATGTTGGTGACATGACCATCTTAGATTACCTCAATTGGGGCTTGATATCTCTCCGGCCTGGAGAAAACATCACCTTATCATTAAGATAACATGACATCTTAACTAATTTCAAATTAGTGATGTTTTGTTGCAAAGTCATGGCTAGCTTATGGTAAAAAAAAAACCAATCTTAGAGGACTTTATACTTCAACATCACCTGTCCAATCACAACTTGAGATTCATCAAATATTTTGATATTCTTTATATTTATTTAGATAATAGTTTCTAACCCTAAAATTAAGGCTTCATAGTCAATCTTATTATTTCTATGTGGCTCTATCAAACTATAAAAATGAAAAAGAATATCATATTTGGAGATACAAAAAATTAAACCAATTTTAGCTTCCATTTCTGGGAGAGCTCCTGATGAGTTTTCTTTCAAGGAAGATGCTTCATTGAAGCATCATTCTCATTATATGAAATCATTGATTAATATATGCTCATTCGAATCAAAAGCTCATCATTAATATTATTCTGTGCCAATAATGCTTCCATTGACTCATCCAATGCTATAATATATAGAATATGGGGTACTCCTAGGTTTGGATCAAAATACCTTCTTGGCTAAGATGATAAAAGGCTGTCATAAACCTGATAGATTTGAAATGGATGTCTTAAAGAATATAAGCTTTCCTTGAAGGAAGCAGAATTGGGTTAGTCTCTTCGAGAGTTCCATGCCTATGATGACTTTGATCTTATTGGGATCAATCTTTTTGCCCCTATGACAGACAATAATGCCAAAATAATATCTTAAAATATTCCAAATGTGCACTTTTGTGGATTAAATTTAAAACCACATTACATGAAAATTTAAAAATAACTGTCATATGTAAAATATGATCCTTGTATGTATGCCTTTTAATCACCACATTATTAATATTATATTCCACTTGAAGTTGTAATAAATTGTCAAAAATGTGTGTCATAGTGCACTAATAATTTTCCTTAACATGTTCAAACCGAAAGGCATGATTTTAGAGTAGAATCACCAGTGGGGGTGCATAATGCCATATGCTGCTCTTATTCTAAACCATCCATATTTGGTTATACCTAAATAGACCATTCATAAAAGATAACATTCCATTAAATGAAGTGACATTAATCTTAATTCAAGAATTATTAAAGGAAATACATCATTTAAATATCATTCTTATGCTTTAAAGTTCATAAAATGGGATATCAAGGATTAGGGGCATCATTTAAATAGGGGCACTTCTTACATCCAAGCTAGATTAGGCAATATAAGAACACAAAATGATCCTAATAAAGACATATATCCAAAGATAGAAAATGAATTGTCATACTAGAGGATATTTTCTTCTATGGACTAATCATCATAAGATATTGTCTTCTCAGTCTATTTAGTTAGGAAGGTAATTGACCTCATGTATCTTAGGTTCTTTATCTGTAACCCATGAGTTATGCCTTTCCTAATACTTTATGCAATTAGCTCAAGGTTTAGAATACAACTAATTAATCTCATCATAAGAGTAATGAAATACCCATATGAAAGGACAAGAAAGGTAGTCTGATCCCTAGAATCTCAACTACTTGACATTGGCTTATAATTCTGTTTGTGTAAGGACAACCACTAAATACCCTAATTGTTCAAAAATCACTTAATTGATATATAACACGTGTCCAATAAGGTAGTAAAAGTAAGGATACCTCTTATGTGACATGTAACTGATGCAATATTATCTTTCTTTAATATGGAGAATCTTTTACTCATGCAGAGGTTAGGCTATGACATGAAAATAATCCATCATTCGTTTAATGTTAAAGGAAATTCACTATTATGATAAGCACATAATGCCCAAAAGGTGAAATGTGAATTACAACCATAATAAGAATTTTCAATTTCAAATATTAAATATTTTAACTTTATAAATTTTGTTGTAGGACAAGCATATGAAAAGAAAGATTTTATTATACAAATTTAGGAAACATAACTTAAATTTTTAACTAAGATGTTTGGAAAAATTATTATATCTTAACTTGAAAACTAATTTTTTATTCCAAGCCTACTTGTATGCATGAGTGCAAATAATTTTTTTTTCTAATTAATCTAATCATGCTAAGAAGTAGACTTCACTAGTCATAGCCCAAAATATTCTGAGCAAGTGGTGTGCATCAATGTTAACAGTAATGAATGACCTTGACATCCTAAGAGAGGGGTAAAATGGGGTTTTGAAAAAAAATTTGATTACTAGAGATATTTTAATGATATTTTATAAGAATACTTCCTAACAAAAAATTTAAGAACTTTCAAGTAGATACCAAGATGCCACAAGTGCAGATAAATGGAATAATAAACACATTATTTTTAGGCGGTTTGACCAACCACGCCTACATCCATGCCAAACAACTTTTGGGCTAGAAATCCAATAAATGTGAGATTACCAACAAACCTCACTTATTCAAATTAAAGAAGATTCGTATAACCTAATTACTCCCTTACATGGGCAAGTACAACCCAATCTAAATACAATAATTTTTTACTAAGTCATATTGCTTAGATATTGAATAAAAGATATATAAATTTAATAGATTATACAAGATCCAAAAGTTTAACAATAAAATGATATAACAATAATTTGAGGTAAATTTTCAAAGTTTTGATAATCACCTCTAAACTTATAAATGGATGTAAATTTTACTCACTATAAAATAAATTTATATTTTGACTTATTTAATAATTTTATTATGATTTTAAGTTGAAAAAAATAATCTCATTGATTTTATAGATATTCTTAATATTAATTAACTTTAGAAAATGGATCTATATTAAAATAAGATAACTTACATATTAATTTTATGAATGAAGAAATTTGTCCATATAAAACAACCTATGCACCTAAAAATGTAGTTCATCCACAAATAATGATTTTCATGAAATAAAAAAGATGAAAAGCATAACAAGAATAGAAAAATATTTGAAAATTAGAAAAAAAAATTAAAGACTTCATAAGAGTTGGCTCGATTAAGTTCGTAGAGGCTTCCAAACCAAGAAATGTAATCTTTCACAAATATGAAGAGCACTTGTAATAGAAATATGAACTATCATCTTAAATTTTTTTCTTAAAAATAAAGAAGAAATAGGAGAGTATAATAAAAAATATGAATTTAGAATTAAAGTCCAACTTTTAGATGAAGAAAGAGGGCTATTTATTTACAAGTAGTGATTTTAAGTCAATTTTAATGCATGATACTATTGTAACATTATTTTATTAAATAGTTGTATAATAATCAATAAAATAAAAAAATAATTTTATTAAGATATTATTACATTCAAATGGCTAGATAACATCTAGACAAATTAGAAATGTCAAACAAAACTTAAATAGGTCCAAGTGGGTGTATAATTACTAGCTAGGGCAGTGGAAAAGTGTTGATATTGAAAAAATCTTATTCAATTGAATTATACTTCCAAGTGGATCACAAAACATATCAAATGGCATCTAAATAAGCCAATAAATCATTTGAGGTAAATTAAAGTTTACTATTCTATAACTGAACAAGATATTGATAGAAATGTTTTATAATTTTTGTGATAATTCTTAAATATCTTAATTAATTTTCAATAATATTAATTCATTGATTTAAAAGCTAATAAAAACCTTAGATAAAATAATATAAAATAAAACTTTTGCTTTACTATCCCAATCATATTCTTCTTATGAATTTAGTATTAGGCATGAAGCATTTAAGAAAATATTAAAATTATGATACTTTCAACTAAATTTTAAAAAAAGTTAAGATAACATTTAATTTTATTGGTCTTAATTACTGATTAATTAAGTGAATGTATTTAATCGTGAGAAAAGAATAAATCATGCAAAAAAGTTCTTATCTTCTAGCTTGAGCTCTAAACTATTCGTCTTGATCCATCTTATGTTCTTCTATGTTCAAATCTTAATCTAATTTTTGATTTGCATATTCATAAAATTATTGCACCCCAAAAATTTAATTCATACCTTAGATCATTCATTCATATGTTTGTTAACATCTAAATTAATAGAGTAAATTATAAGGTTCATAAAGCCAATAGACACTTCCCATCTTCTAATTAAGATTTTTCAGGAAGTAGTTAATCCCCAAAAGGGAAGGACCTTATTTGTAGTTAGGGGTTTCTATCTAATAGTTTTGAGTCTTCTGAGCAGGACTTAAATGAGTTCTTATATTATCCCTACTAAGAAAACCATCATAGTAGGATATTAGGGAGTGCCCATAGGTATGCTAGATGATCTTGATTTTTTTCTTCTACTTTTTATACTATTGTACCATAAGAGGTGTTGTTCATAGTACATGCTATTACTTTTAAATTTTATTATTAGAAGTAATTTATACATGTGCATTAGCACCATCTATATATCTAATTAATTATAATAAAAAATATTTTGAAATACTTTTCTTCTACTTTGAGTAAAAGTTTTATACAGGTCATGCTCTCGGGAGAGGGGACTCATTGTTTACCCTCACAGGTACTCCTAATATTATTTCGAAAACATGTTTGTTAAGTGATGACTATCATAAAGGATAATGAGATAAAAAAATATTAAGTTAAGAATGACTTAGATGTTGAACTTTCTAGAAATTTAGTTTCTACAAATAGTTTCAAGGTAAAGGAGATTGATTCCTTTGCTGATCTTGTCTTAAACGTATTTAAGGCATGTGCTTCACAAATGTTGAAATAAATCCTATGATCAACATTATATGGATCCATCTAGTCTTAAAAAATATATTCTAAATGATGATTCTCCTTGGGAAGAATTAGTTGATGAGAATACTTTATTAAGCATTTTTTGGTTGATACTAACAAAATGAAGAGATTCAATAATGAAAAGCCTCATTAAAATGCCAAAATAGAAAAAAATTATTGAGTTCGATGTGACTTAAGAAGGGCTCATGATAAAAAAAAAGAAAATAAGAAATGATTAGTACATTTACTTAGCTTTAGAGTCAAATTATTCAGATGGACAATGCAAACTTTTTATCTACCCAAGTAATATTATCATAGGCTGACTAATTAGGATTTGGTGTAGGTTGAGACCAAGCTGATGATTTCTACAGCTCCTCTTATACATGAATTAACATATGCTTCTGTATTAATTGCTATATCTCCACATCTTCTTATATCTTATATCTACTAATCTACAATCTTTAGTAGATGTAAAGGTTAAGAGTATTTTGAAAACTCAAAAAGATGAGATCATTATGAAAAAGAGGAGGCCAAGCCCAAGGTGTATGAGTACCAAGGATTTATCCACCTTTATTTTAAGCAATTTAATGGATTTGGGAACTCTAATAAGATATTGCTCAGTATAAATCATTATATTATAACTTGGGTAATAACAATGATTTGTTCATTTGCTTATTCATAGATAGTTTAGTTAGATTTTTTTTTAAAATGGCATGTTGAGTTACTTAATGAAAATTTTAGAATATTTCTTGAACTAGAAGATGTCTTTGTGAAAGAATTTGTTAGTACATACCCCCAAGTCAGTATGAGAGATATAATGATAATAAAACAAAAATTCAGTAAATCTTTGATGACTTTGTTAAAGAAATTTAACCTTGAGGTGTAAGCCTCAACTCCATTTCTATTATATTGAAAATTTCTTCTATAAAAAATTTTGAGAAATTAATCTCTAAGGTGGTATGCTTGTTGGTTAACATAGGCTCTTTGGTCCTATAAGAAGAAAATGTTAAAAGCAAAAGAAAGAGGCTTTTAATGAATGCACTCCTTTAAAAGTGGAAGAGAGTTTCACTTTATTTTCAATTGAGAAGAGAGTTTCATTTTATTTTCACTTCATAGTAATCAGAGAAATCCTATTATGTTAGTGGATCCAGCTCCCTCACCTGCCCAAAATTGAAAATTCCCTTCTCTTGATTAGAATTAAGTTAAATTTTTTTCTTTTAAGAGGGATGTATTAAGTTTTACTCTAATCATATTCCTTCTAGAATTGCTAAGAAGTACATTTTGCTAGCCATAATATCAAGGTTGTATTAAGGTTGTTTCTGGCTGTACCCAAAGGGGGGGGGGGGGGGGGGTGGGAGTGAATTCGAGTTTTGAAAATGTTTTAATTACCTAAGATAGTTAATATTTTTTTAATGCTATTCTATAGGAATAACATCCTACACATAATATAGAAACATAAAAAATAAAGTAAACACTAAGATTCCACAAGTGCAATTAAAAGAAACATCAAGCATAATACTTTTATGTAGTTTTGCTAACCAAGTTGTTGGCTTCATTTTTAGATTAGCTAAATGCCATTTCATAATACACTACCCTCGAAGCTTGACTATTGCTCTATGGGTATACATAATAAGATTTCCTTGAAAAAGGACCTGACATCACATCATCAGTAAGCAAAGCCATGGTGCCCTATCCTTTTAAGTGTTTATGCGTGACATCATAGTGCTAAGATGCTTATTAGGAATACTATACACTGTGAATGATTGGTGTCATCTCAATAGTTAGGTAATATAACCTGCATTGCATCACTAATCTATATAATTACGACATTTAATCAATAAAATTGATGGCAAACTGACAGTTTGGGTAAAAAATAACATAAAAGTAACTATATTTGATTGAATATGGATCTAATAGTGCCACACCTTCCCTTAATGTTGCAGTGATCCATCAATGAAATTATGCACAAACTGACATTTCAAGTGAGAGAATAATTGAATTGATTGCATTTTACCTAATTTGGCCTTGGCACCATGGCACCATGACCAAGCACTATTGCACACCATCATATGTTGCAATTCATAATAGATGAAAACTTTATTTTAGTATTTGTTTTAGTAATAGGCTAGAGCTATGAATCTATCTCTCCAGTGTTACGATGAAGTAAAATCTATAAATAGAGCTTGAGCTTGAATGAAGTGTAATTTGACTTTTGTTTCCTTGAGTTTTAACCTCCCTGATTCTAGTGCATTCTTCCAAGAAAACTTCTACCAATAGTGATGGATTGTTCCTCAAGAGCTAAGGGAAAGAAGTAGGCTTGTAGTAACTTCAACTACATCAAGGGCCAATCAGTATATAAAGATTTTATCAACCTCTATAGTTTAATAGCAAAGTAGGATTCTCAAACCAGGAAGACTCTATTGAGCACATCATGATAAATAGTGGTTTGAAATACTTTATCTCAAAACTTGACTGTGTCATAGTACACATAGTTTTTTATTTCCTGATAATTCTAATGAAGGTCTAAACTTCAAGACATACATTAAGGAGAAGTTGATTCTATTTGATAGTGATGTGCAATAAAGATCAGTTGAACTCCTGTACATTGTACATATATTTTTGGATGAAATTGCACTTTAAGGAAAGATATTTTCATGTTTTTCTTGTAGGTAAAACATGTTTTAGATGTGCAGCAAAGGAAATTCCAGGTGACTGGTGCATAGGTGTTAGTCATTGCATGGCAACCCAAGAGGTTAACACCTAGGCCCCAACCATTAGGTGCCTAGGCACCAGACCCATGGAAGCCAAGGTGCCTCTGCTGAGTTTTGCAACTAGAAAGCCTGACGTTCAGGCATCAGTAACTGCTTAAGGCAGGTTTGAGCCGTTTATCCGTCAGTCGTGAGGAGTTATTGAGCCGACCAAGGGTAATTAAGGGGGGAGCTTTGAAAACTGTACAGAGCATAAGGTCAGGCAGGACTAGGGGCTTATTGAAGGATTGAGTAGGATAGGTTTTAGTTGTTCATTTAGGGAGGACTTAACTTGTAAAGGGAGGAGAGATTTTACAATAGTAGCAAGGATCAAAATTCCTTTGAGTGAAGCATCTTAAGAGCTTTGAAAAGAAGAAGGAGACAAGTATTTGAGTGCTTGTACTATTCTATTTTTTTAAACATATAAAACAATGAATTTCCATTATTTTTTTCAATGAAGCTTTGTGGTTTGTTCTCTATGCTTTTTGAGTAATTCCTTTTGCCCAACCTTGTAATGTTTAGTAGGATATATACGATTGTAAAATGTTTTAATTTTTTTAAATATTTAATGTGAAGTTTAACCTTTAGAACTTAATTTACTTTTCATTCTAGCCAAGTGAATCACTAAAATTTGTTGTGATCTATAATGATTCGGGAGAGCTACAGTAGATTCAACTAGGTTAATCATATCGAACTATAGGGTGTGGTGCAAGGACTTTGTAACGAGATGGGAATGTTAGAGAAATAGTATTTGATGGGTTTAAGCAGAATTTAAGGAAATAATGTCATTTTAATCAATCTTCTTTTGCACTTGGGAGAGGGTAAGGAAAAGAGTTGCTCCTATTTGTCACTGGTATTTGATGGGTTTAAGCAGAATTTAAGGAAATAATATCATTTTAATCAATCTTCTTTATGCACTTGGGATAGGGTAAGGAAAAGAGTTGCTCCTATTTGTCACTGGCCACATTTACAATTAAAATTTTACAATTCCTATGTACCACTCAATTCATTACAAGGGAGGGTAACTTTATCACTTGATATTCACCAATCCAAATAGGGTAAATAAGATTTCTATAGATTTTAATATTTAAAATAGATTGCAATTCTTTCGGAGTAGTTTGTTGGACTTCAACCTAATTTCAAATTTGGGCTAAGAATGAAAACTAGTAGGCTAGAACTTTTCCCTAAATCTAATTCTCTCACTCCTTGTGGGATCAACATTCTAAACACAATAAAAATTTGATATTATTGATACGACACGTACAGTTGCGTGAGCCCCCAGAGTGTTAGTGCACCTGAAAGCGGTATCAGCTTTATGACGTCGTTGCCGGGGAGTGATAACATATTTGATTTAGGGGAATTTTAGTTGAACCTATAGAGCTTAGACTTGAAAAAATTTAGTGGTAATTGTTATTAATTAATTGTATAATTAAAGTGTTTAAGAAGAAAAATTCCAAAAATATTTTTGTGTATTGATTTTAAATCTTTTGTGTTGGCTTATTTGTGTGTTTGAATTTTACCTAGTAGATTCTTTAGTTTATGTATGCATATTTCAGGACCAACTGGACTTGAACCATATGATTCCGAGCTAGAGAGAACTATTATGATAATAAAAAAACATAAAAGACTTCAGGAACTTGTATAAGAAATGGTTAATAACTTACAAAATTGCCATGAAAACCATGAACCAATTCACGATGCACACAGATCATTAAGGGACTATGCTAATCCCACGACAGATAAAATTGACTTAAGTATTCAAACCCTTATGAAACTAATACCTTAAAAATAAAACTTGCTATCATCCAAATGGTATAAAACATACAGTTTGGGGGGAACCCCATCTGAAGATCCCAACTTACAATTAGCAAGTTTCTTAGAACTTTACTCTACATTTTGTTATAATGGCATATCCAATGATACTGTTAGGCTTAGGGTTTTTCCTTTTTCCTTAAGAGACAAGACCAAAATGTGGTTAAATTCATTAACAACCCGATCAATAGGGATGTGGAGTGACTTAGCCAAAAAATTCCTAACTAAGTATTTTATGTCTTAAAAAATGGCTAAACTAAGGAATATTATTACTTCATTTTGCCAGCATGAAGGTGAGTCAATTTATGAATCTTGGGAATGTTTTAAGAAACTTTTTAGGAAGTGCCCCCATCATGCATTGCTTGAGTGACTAATAATTTAAAGTTTTTATAATGGTTTAGTAGGATCCCTTAGTCAATTATTGATGCTGCAATTGGTGGATCGCGTATGTCAAAGCCATTTGATGAGGCTTATTCTTTGATAGAAGTAATGACTACAAACAATTTCCAATGTCTTTTTGAGAAGGTGAACCCTAGCTGGGAAACAAGTGTACATGACACTGATGTGCTTTCAATTTTAACTAATCAAATTGCTGTATTTTTTAGAATGTTAGACCAGTTTGGGATTAACCAGCCTCAAGGACCACCAATAGTTGAGGAAAATTTATTCAGACAATTAGTTGAAGTTACTCCATCTTTTGAGACTTTAAATGTGATAAACAACAGATCTACTAACCCTTATTCAAATTTCTATAACCCGGTTGGAAGAACCAACCTGATTTAACTGGAACAATAATCCTAGTGGAGAAAACCAAAAATGGGGAAATGACCAAAAAAATTCTTTTGGGAATTGGAATAACTAGGGTAGTTCAAACCCAAGACCTTCTTATCCTCCAGAATGTAACTCTAACCCAAAATCTAAGGAGAAGAAGCTATCTTTAGAAGAAGTTGTTTTATAGATGAAAAATCAATTACAAAGCCAAGATGTAGTTATTAGGAATATTGAGAACCAGTTGGGACAGATTGCTTACTCAGCAGTAGACCACAAGGAACTCTTCTAGTAACACTGAGATTAATCTTAAAGAAAAAAAATAATGGCCATGTAAAAGCTATAAAGTTAAGGAGTAGAAGGGAATTAGAGGATGTATTTCATAAAGACCCTGAGATGGAAAAGAGACTATAAAACTTGAAATACTTTCTGAGGATATTTCCAAAGACTTAGATAAACCAATCTCACCCACCAAAATTAACATAGAGGGAACACTACCACCATTTACTTAGAGACTCCAGAAGCAAAAAGTGGACAAAAAATATGTTAGATTTTTGAAATTATTTAAGTATTTAACGATTAAAATACCTTTTGTTGAGTCATCAGAACAAGTTCATAGCTTTGTAAAGTTCATGAAAAAGATTCTTAATAAAAATAAAAACTTGGAGATTATGAGATAGTATCATTTAAGGAGGAATGTAGTGTTGCTACACAAAAGAATCTTCCTTGGAAGCTTACAGATCCTAGGTGCTTTACCATATGAAATGGGAAAGTTCAAATAGGAACATTTATTTTTGGAATCCAAAGGGAGAAAACTAGGGGATTCCACGGATCCTGAGGAAAACCTCGATGACCTCCCAAGTTATCATATAGTTTGGCTTCAATTTCGAGTAAATATTATTAGATTTTCATCCTGACAATTTTATTATTTAGTGCTTAAACTTGCTTGACACAGTGATACAAATAGCCTGGAAGATAGGAGGGTTTATTTCATAATAAATGAAATCTCAGAGCCTAAGGCGAGTTAGGGCTTAAATTATATAGTATGGTTGTGCAAAAGCCTAAAACTAAGTTAAGGATTTATGCCGTATAGATGAGCTACCTTGAAAACCTACAGCTTGTTATTTAATTCTAAGGAAGGTTTTGCTAATGTAGATCGGTTTTGCTATTGTAGAACATCGTCCTCCACCTACTTCAGCTTACTCCAAGCTCTTTGTTGGCAGCTACTCTAGGTTTAGTATGTTATTTCTTATTCCTTTCTTTCAATCATTATTAAATCCAATTAATTAACATGAATCCAATTAATTAACATGTATGTGTTTGGGTTTTGTAGTGATCTACCCTAGGTAAACCAGCTACTTTTTTCTATTTTACAGAACTTACAATTACATACATAAATGCGAAGGTAAGAGGACAGTAAAAGAAAATGTTGTAGTAAAGAAAATTACTACAAATATACAAACAAGCGTACCCAAGCCTGTACTGGTTAGTAGCAGAATATAATATAATGTGCAAGGAATTTAAATAAATTACAGAAAAAAATAAGACAGGAACATTCAACATAAAAATTCAAAAGATAGTCATAAGAAAATGCGAGTAAGTAAAAGAAAACCCATAATCACATATGAAAGTTTGAGATAGGGTGTAAAATTTCATTGAAGGTGGGGGCTCAGAGATGGACTGTGTGCATCTCAACCTTGAGTAAGAGCTACCAACCTGATAATTTAAGGACGGCAGTCCTAATCTCAATCTAAGTGATTAACTGTAGACCTTTATAGTTTTTCATTTTTAATTTAATTTTCATGCATGTAGAACTTATTTTACCAGGAAAAAGTTGTTATGTTATGAAAAGAATTATTGTCTGAAATGCTTTTTTAAAGTAGTATAATACACAAGTTAATTACTCTAATCAAGCTAGAACTACTGACAACCTAAGAGTATCGGGGGGAAACCATCTCATCAAGAGTGGGTGAATAATATCGTCAGTCCTATCCTCTCCCCTTATTGAAGGTCCTTGAGGTAGGAGATATTATTCCAAATCTCACTTCATATACCAGATTTAACACACATTAGCATTATCATCATTAGTCTAGCCACCTAGACCTTAGACTTACATGAGCCCGATGATCAATATGTGGTAAAATAAATATCCCCATTTTCTTATAAGGATTTAAATACCTTAGAGATGACCTAAGTCTTTGAGCATTGGGTCATAAATGTAGGATAAGTAGTGTAGGGCATTTTTATTGATTTGGATGAATTATCAAGTCCCGAGGCATAACTTTGTGGGTCCCTAAATGTTTTAAGGATGATTTTCTTGAATAAATAATAATAATTTCAATTGTCCTTCAAAATATCCAAAAGCTTATAAAAGTGTTCACGGCACAACCTTAAACAACTTTTAAAGTCTTCTAAGTAATTTCAAGTTCATTTGTTGTTAACTTAATCATTTGAAGCTAAATTATGATTTAGTGGTGATATTTTAACCTGTGCTCAAAGAACCTTGATGATTGAATTATCCTTTGAACGCGGTAGTTAGGAATTCACTTGATGTTCTACTTAGGAATTATGTGACGGGATGCCCTTAAGGGCAAGCTAGGCTTGTAGTGTTTTGATGTTATTCATGATTGATTATCTTTCCTTTTTCTAAACCTCATTAAGTAAATTCAGATTAGGCCTAATTCGCTACTAAGCCTTTAAGTTTTCTAGATAAATTTTTAATAATAAAAAATGTCCAACTAAATGGATTTAATTCTTATTAAAGGACTGGACTTATCATCTAATCACTGATTAGGGGTTTCAAATGAGTAAGTTATCAACTCAAGCCCACTATCTTAGGATCATCCAATTAGATTAACTTCCAAGTCCTAATAAGAAAAAAAATATTTTTACCCTTTTTATAGGAAAAGTGATGAGTTTGTTTCTACCTTCTAAACCCTTATGTTCTAATCATCTAAGAGAGGTCATCATGATCAATATTATCCATTTACCCATTAACTTAGCCTAAAGTTTAATTAGGGCTTCAAATTCCATAATTTCCATTTTTTCCCTTAAGGCTTTCCACTTCAGAATTTCTTAAATTTTAACTCAAATGACTTTGAAATTTTCCTAATACTACACTCATGGGCCAATTAAAATATCAGAGGATAAATTATAATTTTTTGAATTTTATTTAATTTTCAATATTTACTAAAAAATAGTGATTTTCAATGTTAATCATTTAGTTGGCTAAAACAAATCCTATCCTTAAGAAAATTATTGGAGGTTCACTTAAATCGGAGGACCTCTAGGAGCAATTTTTACAATTTTTTGAGTTTTATTTTAATTATTATAATTATTTGCTAGTTTTAGTCTTTAATTTAATAGAAAATATAATTTAATTTTAAAAACTATTTTTTTATATTTTTCTTTAGTTCCATTGAGTTTAGAGAACTCAAAGAAAAAAATTTACTTTTTTTTAATTTTTATTTTCATTATTGTAATTATTTTAATGCAAAATTAAGGAAAATACATTTTAGGCATTTAAAAATACATAACTTTTAAATTAGGAAAAATATTTTAAATGGTTCTAAGTGATCAAAGAATAATTAGTGACATTTTGGTGCATTTTTTTTATTTTTTTGTATTTTTTTAATTATTTTTAATTTTTTTAAATTGAAAAAGTGCTAAAAAAAGGTGTTTTTATTTTAGCATCAATTTTATTTTTCTCGGGTTTTCCTGGTTATGAGGAACACTCCAATCTAATTTTCATAATTTTTTGAATTTTTCTTAATTTTTATAATTATTTTATTGTAAAATTCCTCTTAGAAAAATACACTTTGGTATCAAAAATAATTTTTATGACTTCCAAATTTTTACAGGGACCTTAGGATGTTATTATCGTCAATGTGGATCAATTTGGGGGTTTATTGAAGTATTTGGTACTTTCTAAATTTTTTAGAATTTTTTATTAACTTAAAATAGGAAATTATATTTTGGACACTTTAAATTTGGATTTTAATTTTCATAGGATCCTCTGATGACAGTGAACCTACCAAACCAAACTTTGTATTTTTTTGATTTATATTTTAATTATTATGAATTATTTAATTAAAATAAAGGTATCTAACATAGAAAATTAGGGCTTCTAGGGTTAGATGTATTCTCTGGCTTTGGAAAAATCTGAGAACACCTCTAATCACCTGAAGAACGAGCCCACTAAATTTCATGTTATGGTGACTCATATTTAATTAATTAAATTTAAAATAAGTTTTGGGGTTTTTAATTAATTAAAAATGAAATACATAGCAAAAAATTTTGATTTTTGGTTCATAATATTTTCCTTTTTTCACTGAGCACATGCATTATTTTATTTTATTTTTATGATTTTTCTACACCATTTTTCTTTTATTTTTATAATTTTTCTACACTAAACTATGCATTTTCAAAATTTTTGAAATTAATTAAATAAAAAATATCCTGATTTTTCTACTTATCCATGCAACGTCTACTCATCCTTGGACCTGTTAAGCACACGCGTGTTGCCACACTATTGGACGTTGCCTTCTGAGTGAGCCGCCACACTTCCTGCTTTTACTGCTTCATCTCCTGGTCTGACTCCATCTCCACCATCTATTGATACACGAATGGATGACATCTGATTATCATCCCCATCAAAATCAAACCGAGAACCATCCAACTTCTAACCCAAATTTCTCACTTGATAATCAACCAAATCATATGGGGTTTGTTTCTATAGCTTCATCTAGGTGAGACAAACACATTCATATGGTTAAAAGCATATGAAATATATTTTCTCTCCATAATTGATGAAATCGAGCATGAATTTAGGGATTTTGGTCTATACTATCATCCAAGAGGTGTAGCCTTGATTGGATTTGTTCTTGAGCTTTGCCTTAAGTCCACAAACATCCTCCAAGTGTTGCTTTGAGTTGAATCAGGACCCAGTATGATTTCGACCAAATAGTGATTCAGGTTTGGTCTAGGAGCGGGTTATAGTGTTTGGGAGAGAGGGGTTTCGATTGGGGAAGTGTTCTTAAGCTTTGGTGAAGCTTAAGTGTAGCTTAATTTGGATTTTTGATGAGTTTTGTGAAATGACTACAAAAGGCTCTGGTTTTCTGTGGTGAAATTGAGCTTGGACAGTGGAAATTGGTGGCTAAGGATGATAGGATTGTACTTAGGAAGGTTGTGGGAAGCTCTGAGAACAAATTGATAGAGTCCCTAAGGAATTGGAACATCTCTTTCTTTGGCCGTGAGATGGGTGGTTTAAATAAAGGAGAAAAGAGGGCTCAATTGTCTAAGCCAGTGGGTGCAAAGTGCTGCATAGGTGGAGGGCTGAGTGGCACAATATTCCAATTAGATTGAGCCCAATTGGATGGGTGTAATTTAGCCCAAGCCATGGTGGCTCCGCTCGTGTTTAGATTTTCTGGCAAGTAGGGTGGCTGAACAGAGTAGGGGAGGTGGCTAGCTGGCTCAAAGAAGTCAGAGGGAGGTTTAAGTGAGATTAAGATGGAGGCTTAGTCAAGTGATGACAAGCTTGGATCACTTTACCAAATTTAGAAAAAAGCCTCCCTAATTTGAGGGGCCCTTGGTCCATGAAACCAATTTAGGGTCTTAAGTGATGTGATTAGCATCTTAGGAGGCTAATCAAGGAAGGAAAAGATTAAGCATAGGTTAATTTGGATTTTAGGCTCAAAATTAGAATTTAGGCTAAGAGTTGGATTTGGGCTTGGCTTGGGCATGGATACAAATCAATTGAAGGCTCAATTTGGGAATTTTAAAAAAATTAGGATATTTTGAGCAATTTGAATGGTATGGAATGGTTTGACGTGATTTTTGGATAGGAATTGGCAATTTGAGCAATTTTGGGGAAATTAGGGTTCCAGGGACATTTTGGTAAATTTTGAAAAACTTTGGGGTTGAAGGCCAAAGGTTGGTTTTTAGGTGAAATTGGAGTTTATTAAAGATGCTAATCATAATATTACACTTCTGGTCCAATGAGACCAAGGGAATCCCATTTTGGACTCTCCATATGCTGGTCCTGACCATCCTAGCCAAAGGCTAAGAGCTTGGGGACCACCCACATGAGTTTCCAAAAGAGTGGGGGAAAGTCATATATGACTAACTTTAGGGTTTTGGGAATGTGTGTGAGGGTTTGAGTACATGTGTGTGTGTGTGGGCCTGATGGGTTTTGGGAATGTGTGTGAGGGTTTGAGTACATGCGTGTGTGTGTGGGCTTGATCAAGACCAAAACCAAGCCACCCAGAGCTAACCCTAAGGCCTGATAATCTCGTGGGCACTCTTCTTGAGCTCCCCCATGTTGGTTTTAACCTTTTAAGTGTTAGAGGTCAAAACTAAACATGTGGAACTCCAAGAAGTGTAATGAAATGTTTAGAATTTATAATGGGGTAGGGTTCCATCCCTAGTCCTCTATAGTCAACAGGAAAGTTCAATGACTAGATCCTAGACTTCTAAAGAAGAAAGAGTGGATCTCAAAAAAGTGAGGTCAACAAATGGACCCCTAATAGGTGTGGTGTGTCAGACGAGCACACCATACACATTGAAGTTGACCGAAGAGATCAACAAAACCAACACAAATGTTCCAAGCCAACAAACTTAGAACACAATGGAGAATGAGTGAAGAAGGCTTCTGCTAGGGAGTAGCAGGCCCTCGGTCGAAGTTGTGAAATTTAGTTATGATTTCAGCTCTTTTATTCTTATAAAGGGTTTTTTATGAATTTATATGAGCAACCATCAGGGTTCCTTGTGGGAAACTCGATAGTCGTGATAAGTTTGATTTTTATTATTTGAAATTAGATTTTGATTTTGATTCAAATTATGAATTAGATTTTGTGATTTCACGGATTTTTAAGTTAAGAAAAGTGAGAAGATCGGGCTGAGATGGAATGAACGGGGACTCTTATCTAACTCAAGGATAGGTGAGAAAGAGGAGTGCTACAATGGGAAGAAAAGCACAGGAACTCATATCCAACCCTAAAGTTAATGAAAGTGCAGAGAGTTCCACATTTTGAAGGAAAGCACAGGGACTCACATCCAATCCAAGAGGTGACAAGTTGTGTTGGGGTGAGAATAGGATGGCTTACTCCATTTAAGGGGGTCTCACACCTATCTTGAAGTTATAAGATGAGAATATGATGCCTTATTCCATTTAATTGGGCCTCACCTTGAAGTGATGGGAATGTCACATTAGGAAGGAAAGCACAGGGACTCACATCCAACCTAAGAGGCGACAGAAGGGAATTAGAATTTAAGTACTGATCCTGGGATGGGAATCAAAATTTAGGTACTGACCCTAAAAATTTGATTTTGCTACATTCGGAAGGAAAGCACAGAGACTCACATCCAACCAAAAAGGTAGTAGAAGGGAATCATAATTTTGGTACTGACCCCGAGATGGGAATTGGAATTTAAGTACTGATGCGTGCAGGGCGGCAACCTTAGTGCTACACAAAATATTAATGTGGTGTTTAAGACGTGGACAACTAATCTAGAAATAGTTCAAGGCAATCATATTAATAATTTTTAATTTTAATTAATCACTAGGATTCAAACACATATATACATATCACACAAGTAATATAGAGCTTCAATGGAGTCTTAAGTATCAATCCCACAGGGAGATGAAAATTCATATAATAATACCTCGCTTCAATGGAGTCTTAAGTATCAATCCCACAGGGAGGTGAAAATTCATATAATAATACCTCAAAGAAAAAAATATCTAAACTATAGAAAACTTATGTAAGAAAGCAGTCAAAATTTATTTTGTGCAATTAAATAAACTATTTTTACTACAATGATCATCTCTAAATTTTAAAGTTAAATCTAATGCATCTAAACTAAGTTTTATGGAAAAGAGTTCAAATTTAAGAAAGTATCATTCCCGTTTATAATGAGGTTAGAGCTAGTGAATAATCCAAATCTTTGTAAATTATATTGTGTCAAATAAGAGCAATTTTATTCTTTATCCTCTTCATGAGCGACAAAGAACATTAGCTAATCCAGAGTTTGATCCTTAAATCTGTGGTTAGGATGGGAAGTTATTAGCTCTTGCTGTAGAGTTCCCACATTCCCCTCACCTGAGGGCTAACATCTTGCTTTAGTTTCCAAACATCTGGACCAAATTTAGGATTTTAGTCTGTCACCCTAAAAATCTCTAAATCTACACCCAACAAACATATTTCCCTATCTATTTACACTTGAGCCTATGAATTGCATTCTCATTCATGAGATCAAATGTGATTCTTACTTAGTTGAAGAAAGCATAGCCCTCTCGGATCATATGCTTCATAAAAAAAATTAATAAATTAGCTGGCCAGATTGATAAGTAAATGAAGATTCAAGTTTGAATCATCACAATTTTGAAATTAAAATGCATTTAAATAATTGCAGTTCTTCACATGACTATATCTCATTGTAGGGATAAGGACATAACAAACTACTCATACTGAATGAGGAAGATACAACAAAACATTGATTTATATATAAAAATAAGTTTACACAATAAGAAAAAGTAAAGTTTAAACAACTTATCTCAATCTCCTCCCCAAGAAAATCCTTTGAAGTTCCTTTGAATCACTTTCTCTCCTTACAGTATTACTTAGTTCTCTCTTACAAATGTAATGAAGAAGAAATTTCTCACTTTCCCTCTCCTCTTAAAAATATTTAGAGAAAACCCTATCTAACAATCTTTTGCCACTTAATTCTCACTAATACACACCCTTTTCTATCATAAAATCACATTAAATAATGTGGGGCTGAATTTCCAAGAGTCTTTTTTGGCACACCTTTGAAATTCGTTCAAATTCAATGCATTTGGAAAAATACCCATCTCTGGAGCCTAGCCACTGAAATCTGGTGCCTAGGCACCTCCTTCTCTATATTCTGGCACTTAGGCATCAGATCCTGATGCCTAGGCTCTAGTTCAAATTCTTCAAAAGTGGCATTTTGAATCCATATTTTGTTCTTTTTGCTTCCTTTCAACTCTAAATGCCTAATTTAGTGTACCTACAACAAAAACATGAAAATACCTTTATATAAAGTGCAATATCACTAAAAGTAAGCATTATATATATATATATATATATATATATA